>NC_054470.1:3138776-3366276 GCF_017639515.1 Carcharodon carcharias
GGACAGTAGATTTCCTTCCCTAAAGGATACTAGTGAACCAGATGGGTTTCTGCAACAATCGACAATGGTTTCAATGGTCATCATTAGACTTTTGTTTCCAGATTTTTATTGGGCTGAATTTTCCCCCCATTGACGGGGGAGGTTGATGGGTGGGCACACTTCTGATTGGTGCCCCCGACTGGAGGTGCGCCGCCAGTTTACTCGGGTGGGCCAATTAAGGCACACCCAGCGTGACATCCGCACAGAAGTGCTATGAGCTCCCTGTGCGGGCATGGGGGCAATCCCAAAATCGAGAGTGTGCTCTCTATCACTTGCGCACGAAAGAGCACACTCATCTCCCTGGGGCTAAGTGCTGCCTCAGGGAGATTGGCTCTAAATGTGAAAAAGACAAAAGTAGAAAAATAAAATTTCCCTCACATGTCCCCTTGCCATATGAGTTCGTACATGTCCATAATTTTCCCAAAACCTTTATTTAAATTTTTTAAAGCCTACATGAAACATCAATCCGCCCGTGGATGAGGTTTCATGTTTTTTCTAGTTCCTGCCGGGGCTCTTGTCCTGCCTGCTAACTTTAAGGTTGGATGGGCAGGTCCTTTAATTACTCAATTGGCCATTGACAGGTCAGCGGACGCTGATTTTGCTGCGCTCCCGCCTTCCTGAAAATTTTAACGGGGTGCGGTGACGCGCGTCATTTTACACGTTGGCGAGTGGGCCCCACCCCCACTCGCCGACTGGTAAAATTCTGCCCATTGAATTGAAATTCCACCATCTGCTGTGGCGGGATTTGAACCCAGGTCCCAGAGCATTAGGCTACTCTCAACCTATTCTCACTTTACTAGCTTCTTGTACTAAAACAGCACAATTATTCAATTCAAACACAGGTCACTAGTATTTTTCACAACTAACAGCTAGCTTGGCAGTCAAACAAGCTCTAGCAATACTTGTAGACACAACAGTCAGTTAAAACAATTATATAATTTAGTACACAACCACTCACTCTAGTACAATCAAAATTATTTACGTACGACAGAGCACACATCTCCTTGAGGCTAAGTGCTGCCTCAGGGAGATTGCTCACACTTTTAAAAAGATTAAAAATAGAAATTTTTAAAAAATCCTTAACATGTCCCCTCATGTTATAATGTCACATGAGATGGACAAGTTCATAAATTACAGTAAAACTTTATTAAACTGTTTAAAACTCTGCATGAAACCTCATCCCGCCGGTGGATGAGGTTTCATGTTTTCTCTATCTGCCGCCGGGTCTCCTGACCTGGTAATCTTAAGGTTGGACGGGCAAGTCCTTTAATTGTTTAAATGATCCTGTCAATGGCCTCAATTGGCTGATCTTGCTGTGCTCCCCGCCTTCCAGAAAATTTAAATGGGGCGGGATAACGTCCGGGGTTCCCCCTGACATCATCCCACCTTGGCGAGCGAGCCCCATCCCCTGCTCGCCGATGGCAAAATTCTGCCCAGAGTTAACGTTTTGAATCTGTATGACTCTTCTTCAACATTAACTCTGTTTCTATCTCCACAGATGCTGCCAGACCTCTTGAGTTTTCCAGCATTTTCTGTTTTTATTTCAGATTTCCAGCATCCGCAGTATTTTGCTTTTACTTTGGCATCATATGGGACTTGACTGCTCATATTTATTGAGAGGAATTTATTCAATTTAAATGTTGGCAGCAGTAGTAATCGATTATGTAACATAGAAAAATTGTGATGATTGTATCAGGCTATAACACTAGTGAAGGTTTAGTGTCGCTGAGACTCAAGCCCATTCCATGTCCAAATGATAGATTTATTAATAACTCAGCAACAGATTGAGGATGGTCTTATTTTTCATGTCATGATCCATGCATTGATGTATCATACTTCAGGAATGAGTTATGCAATTGTGAGTGACTAAGACCTTACCCTGTATATATATTTTTATAAACTATATAGAAATACATTCATTGCTAACTCTAAAAATTTAAAACTGGATACAGACTTAAAATGTCTGAATCTTTGCCTGTCTGTGACCCTTGAACAACAGAAGCTACATGGCAGGGAAACACGCAGATTATCTCTGAAGAGCCGCTAACGACACATTGTGGGCTGTGCAGTCCAAATTGAAGGAGAGCTATACACAGGTATCTGCCTTTCATAACCCAGGCTGGCCAACAGGAGTCTGCTCATCTGTTAAGACAAAGGATCCTGCAATCTTCCTTTCAATTCTCAATGATTGAGATATTCAGCAACCTCAGGGACCCAGACAAGGGATACACACCCTTTGTCAAAGACAGTGTGAAGAGGTAGGAGTCATGTGACATGGACCTCTAGTTTGTGGACCTGTAATATTGCCTTGCTGTACTGCAAAGTTCAGTCTGCTATTTTACCATCTAACTAGCGACATCGCAGACAAGGAACTCTGGCCCAGATTGAACACCTGGCCCCATCTATAATGCTTCCACTGGAAATTCTGTACCATCACCTACAAGACTGATTCATCTCTACATGCCTATCTCATCGTGTGAAGTCAACACTACTGGAAAAGTGAAATTATCCAGCATCGGTTTTCAGTTCACCAATCTCCATGAAGGAATACATCATTGGACTTTGATTCTGGACTTTGGAACCCAGGTGAAAAAATACTTGTTTTTCTGTCCCTCTTTTACTGTGTATGAGTATACAGGAGACAACATGGCAGCCCTCCTCCCACGTTTTGAGTGTGCGCAAATAAACTAGCCCTTTGAGTCATTCTATTTTGAGTTTTCTGTGGAGTTATTAATAGAAAATTGGATCACCAAAACTGAGGGATTGGGAAATAAGTCACCGCTTATAAAGGGGGAATTCTGTTTATGGACGTGTGGTGAGAGGAGAAATTACTGCTGTTTAAATTAACCCTCCTCCTGTCCATAACATAACATAACCCAAAAAGAAATTGTGCAATTAAAGTTGGAAATGAGAAAGAAATTGCACAGTTACATTTCAAAATGATAATAGCTTTGTGTGACTCAATGGCTCTACATATGAAAGTTAGTTGATGATCACCTTAATGCACAAAAATATTTTAAGGCTCCAAATATCATGCTACTGAAAAGCTAACAAAAAAGTCAGTTGTCAAAAAGCCTTTAGATGAGGTAACTTGAGTTGTGAGAGATTACAAGCAAAGCTTAAATTGGCGGTAACCTTGTTACTTAAGTGTTAACCTTGAGCGTTAAGCAACAGGGAGTAGAGATAAAGACATCCCTAATTTGTGAGATGTGGCAAGAAGTGTTAGGTGATCTGTATTGAGACATTAGTTTTTCACCATACATATAAATCACTTAGATGAAGGAATAAAAAAGTTGTATGGCCAAGTTTACAGATGACACTAAGATAGGAGATAAATAAGCTGTGTAGGTAAAGCTAAAAAGGGACATAGACATAGGAATATAGGAAGTAGGATGTTACAGCATTATATTACTCATATAGAAATAGGAACTAGTTGTTATGTGGATGTAATCCAGGGTGCCACATTTACTCCTGCACTTCAGTCATTGCGCAATATTGTAGCAGTCAACCCACCACATGGAGAGCTGCTAGAAATACATTTGATGAAGGTCCAGCATTTTGAATCAAAAAGTGGGATTGTTTCAAATTTATGGGAACCTGAAATCATAATGTAGTGGCAGCAGGTGTCTGTGAGAAATATTAAAACATTTTAAATGGATTTAATTATGAATTAGACTGAGAAAAATCAACTCAGAAGAAAATCAGTGGCAGAGAGAGAGAGAGAGAGGAGAAAACTGAGTGAATTGTGTGAAACAAAGTGGCTGCCATCACAGCAATGAATTTATAATTACATTGGGAAGCTGGTGAAGTTGTAGAGGCATTTGAAAGTGCAGACTGACATTCAGCAGCTTTCTAAAAGGCACTAGTGAAGAGAAAAGGGTCAGTTACATCCTGTTGTGGGCAGGAGAGAAAGGGTTAAATTTGCTTCATAGCTGGGAGATGAGTGAGGATGACAGTAAAAACTTAGACAAAAGTTTTGAAAAATTCAGCATACATCTCCAGCCAAAGTCAAATCATCAGATCCACTGATATGAGTTTCAAAGTCTGGAGCAGGAAACAGATGAGCCTGTTGACAATTTCTTAATAAAATTGAAAAATGCAGCCTGAAAATGGAAATTCAAGCAAACAGAAGAGAGGCAGATAGATAAGCTCATCTGGGCCTTTGCACACCCTTAAGTTAAATAAGATTTGATTGGAAAGGATAAAAGCTCACAATATCATGGGCTGTAGACTGCCAGAGCACATGAAACCACAACTAGACAGATGAAGATACTGACTACCCAAATGGCTAGCCTTCAGCTAAGTCAGGAGAAAGACAGCAGGGTTGATGCAAAAGAATGCACCCCAGACAGAAAGAAAGATGTGCAGGAGCTGTAGACAATCACATGAATTCACAGACAGAATGAAATGTCCTGTGCATGGATCAAACTGCAGATCTTGTGGAAAGCCTAATCACTGGAAAAAGATGCGCAGAACAAAGGAAGAAGATGGTAATTGAGTTACCAGAGGCAAAGCAACAGGGTGAATGAGAAGGAAAAGAAACCAAAACATTCATACCCTGGAAGATGATGTTGAGTTTAGGAACATAGAATCATAGAATTGTTACAGTGCAGAAAGAGGCCATTTGGCCCATCATGTCTGCACTGGTTCTCCGAATGAGTAACTCACCTCGTACCATTCTCCCTGTAACCCTGCACATTCGTCCTTTTCAGTTAACAGTCTAGTTCCTTTTTGATGCTTCAGTTGAATCTGCTTCCACCATACACTCAGGCAATGCATTCCAAACCCTACCCACTCACTACATAAAAAAGTTTCTCCTCTGATCACTTTTGCTTCTTTTACTAATGAATTTAAATCTGTTCCCTCTCATTCTCGATCCCTTCATGAATGGGAACATTTTCTACCTATCTACTCTGTCCAGACCCCCCATGATTTTGAATACCTCTATCAACTCTCCTCTCAACTTTCTTTTCTCTAAGGAAAACAGTCCTAACTTCTCCAATCTATCTTCATAACTGAAGTTCTTCATCCCTGGAACCATTCTCGTTAATCTTTTCTGTACGCTCTCTAATGCCTTCACATCCCTCCTGAAGTGCGACACCCAGAACTGGACGCAATACTCTAGCTGAGGCCGAACCAGTGATGTATACACATTCAACATAACCTCCTTGCTTATGCACTCTATGGCCCTATTATAAAGCTCAGGATACTGTATGCTTTATTAACTGCTCCCTCTCTTAACCTGTCTTGCTACCTTAAATGATTTATGCACATATTCACACAGGTCTTTTTGCTCCTGCACCCACTTTAGAATTGTACCCTTTATTTTACATTGTCCCTCCATGTTCTTCCTACCAAAATGAATCACTTCACATTTCTCTGCATTGAACTTATTCTGCCACCTGTCTGCCCACTCCACCAACTTGTCTATGTCCTGTTGAAGTTCTACACTATCATCCTCACAGTTCACAATGTTTCCAAGTTTTGTATCATCCGCAAACTTTGAAATTGTGCCCTATGCACAAAGGTTTAGGCCATTAATATATATCAGGAAAAGCAAGGGTCCCAATAGTGACCCCTGGGAAACTCCACTCCAAACTTTCTTCCAGCTCAAAAAACATCTGTTGACCATTACTCTCTGCTTCCTATTTTTCAGCCAATTTTGTATCCACGTTGCTACTGCCCCTTTTATTCCATGAGCAACAGCTTTTCTCACAAGTCAGTTTTGTGGCACTGTATTAAATGCCTTTTGAAAGTCCATGTACACTACATCAACAGCATTACCTTCATCGACCTTTTCTATTACCTCTTCAAAAAAACTCTAGTAAGTTAGTTAAACATGATTTCCCCTTTAGAAATCCATGCTGGCTCTTCCTTATCAACACATATCTTTCCAAGTGACTATTAATTCTATCCCAAATAATTGTTTCGTTTCTAGAAGCTTCCCCACCTTTGAAGTTAAACTGACTAGTCTGTAATTGCTGGAATGTTTGCAATTCTCCAGTCCTCTGGCACCTCCCCAGAGTCTAGGGAAGACTGAAAAATTATGGCCAGTGCCTCTGCAATTTCTACTCTCATTTCCTTCAATATCCTTAGATGCATCTCCTCTGGCCCCGGCGCCTTGTCAACTTTAAGTACCGACAGTCTATTCAACACTTCCTCCTTATCAATGTACTTTGTCCCTTACCCCGACTTCATCTATTAACTTACTATTCTTTAAACTAGTGCTATCTGCCCCTCTCAGTATTTTGTGCACTCTGGTATTTCTCTCTAATATTTTATCTTGGTTCCCACACCCCTGCTGAGTTAGTTTAAAGTCCTCCCAACAACATGAGCAAAATGCCTGCACGGAACTCAGTCCCAGCTCTGTTCAGTTGCAACCCTAGTTTCCTCATCTGTCATCGTGGCCTGGGTGGTATCTCCCTCCTTGGTAAAGATGGATGCAAAGTATTCAGTTAATACCTCAGCCATGGCTCCTTCATCCATGTGTAAATTCCCCTTTATGTCCCTAATTGGTCCAACTCTTCCTTTTACCACCCTTTTACTATTTATATGCCAATAGAAGACTTTGGGATTCCCCTTTATGTTGGTTGCCTGTCTTTTCTCATAATCTGTCTTTGCTTCTCTAATATGCTTTTTCACCTCCCCTCTGAACCTTCTGTATTCCTCTTGGTTCTCAATTATAGTTTCTACCTGTCATAAGCACACTTGTTCTTCATTATCTTAATTTCTATCTCCTTTTTCATCCAGGGAGCTCTGGATTTGTTTGCCCTACCCTTTCCCTTTCGATAGAATATACCTTGACTGTGCCAGAACCAGTTCTTTTTTGAAGGTAGCCCATTGTTCAGCTATAGTTTTTCCCGCCAATCTTTCATTCCAGTCTATCTGGCCCAGCTCCGTTCTTGCCCCATCGAAGTCAGCCCTCGTCCAGTTAGTTATTCTTACTCTGGATTGCCTATCATCCTTTTCTATCATCATCCTAAAACATACAATACAATGGTCACTGTCTCCTAAATGTCCCCCACTGATACTTGATCTACTTGGCCCACCTCATTTCCAAGAACCAGGTCCAACAGTGCATCTTTTCTTGTTGGATTGGAACACATACTGTTGTAGAAAATTTTCCTGAATACAATCTAGGAACTTTTGCCCCCCTCCACCCTTTAAACTACCACTATCCCAGTCTATATTCGGGTAATTAAAGTCCCCCATTATAACTACTCTATAACACTTGCTTCTCTCAGCAATTTCCCTGCAGATTTGTTCTTCTATGTCCTTCCCACTAGTTGACGGTCTATCGACTACACCAAGCAATGTAATTGCACCCTTTTTGTTCCTTTTTGTTCGAGCCAAATTGATTCTGTCCTTGAACTCTCTGGGACATCCTCTTTCTCCAGCACTGCAATGCTCCCCTTAACCAATACCGCCACCCCTCCTCCTTTCCTTCCTTTCCTGTCTTTTCTTAACACCTTGTACACATGAATATTTAACACCCAGTTCTGCCCTTCCTTAAGCCAGGTCTCTGTTATCGGCACATTATATTCCCACATGGCAATCTGTGCCTGTAACTTCCCAATGTCATTTACTATACTCCGTACATTTACATATATGCATAGTAACCCCGATTTAGATTTTGTTACTTTGTCCCTCAGTCCGACTTCACTGATTAACTTACTGCTCTCTATACTAGTGCTATCTGCCCCTCACAGTATTTTGTGCACCCTGGTATTCCTCTCTAATATTTTTTCTTGGTTCCCAAGCCCCTGCTGAGTTAGCTTAAAGTCCTCCCAACAACATTAGCAAAATGCCTGTGAAGAACTCAGTCCCAGCTCTGTTTGGCTGTCCCAGCAACCGGTCCGGCTTGTACAGGTGCTATCTCCTCCAGAGCCACTCCCAGTGTCCCAGGAATCTAAAACCCTCCCTCCTGCACCATCTTTCCAGCCATGCATTCATCTGCCTTATCCTCCTATTTCTGTACTCATTGGCACTTGGCGCTGGGAGTAATCCGGAAATTACTACATTTGAGGTCCTTCTTGCTAATTTTCTTCCTAGCTCCCTAAATTCTGATTGCAGGACCACATCCCCCTTCCTACCTAAGTCATTGGTACCAATGTGGACCACGACCTCAGGCTGTTCACTCTTCCCAAGAAGAGTGTCCTGCAGCCGCTCTGCGACATCCTTGACCTTGGCACCAGGAAGGCAACATACCATCCTGGACAAAAACAGAATTACCTGGAAAAACTCAGCAGGTCTGGCAGCATCGGCGGAGAAGAAAAGAGTTGACGTTTCGAGTCCTCATGACCCTTCGACAGAACTTGAGTTCGAGTCCAAGAAAGAGTTGAAATATAAGCTGGTTTAAGGTGCGTGTGTGGGGGGCGGAGAGATGTAGAGAGAGAGAGGTGGGGGGGGGGGTGTGGTTGTAGGGACAAACAAGCAGTGATAGAAGCAGATCATCAAAAGAGGTCAACGACAATAGTACAATAGAACACATAGGTGTTAAAGTTAAAGTTGGTGATATTATCTAAACGAATGTGCTAATTAAGAATGGATGGTAGGGCACTCAAGGTATAGCTTTAGTGGGGTTTTTTTTTATATAATGGAAATAGGTGGGAAAAGGAAAATCTTTATAATTTATTGGAAAAAAAAGGAAGGGGGAAACAGAAAGGGGGTGGGGATGGGGGAGGGAGCTCACGACCTAAAGTTGTTGAATTCAATATTCAGTCCAGAAGGCTGTAAAGTCCCTAGCCGGAAGATGAGGTGTTGTTCCTCCAGTTTGCGTTGGGCTTCACTGGAACAATGCAGCAAGCCAAGGACAGACATGTGGGCAAGAGAGCAGGGTGGAGTGTTAAAATGGCAAGCGACAGGGAGGTTTGGGTCATTCTTGCGGACAGACCGCAGGTGTTCTGCAAAGCGGTCGCCCAGTTTACGTTTGGTCTCTCCAATGTAGAGGAGACCACATTGGGAGCAACGAATGCAATAGACTAAGTTGGGGGAAATGCAAGTGAAATGCTGCTTCACTTGAAAGGAGTGTTTGGGTCCTTGGACGGTGAGGAGAGAGGAAGTGAAGGGGCAGGTGTTGCATCTTTTGCGTGGGCATGGGGTGGTGCCATAGGAGGGGGTTGAGGAGTAGGGGGTGATGGAGGAGTGGACCAGAGTGAGCCGGAGGGAGCGATCCCTAAGGAATGCCGATAAGGGGGGTGAAGGGAAAATGTGTTTGGTGGTGGCATCATGCTGGAGTTGGCGGAAATGGCGGAGGATGATCCTTTGAATGCGGAGGCTGGTGGGGTGATAAGTGAGGACAAGGGGGACCCTATCATGTTTCTGGGAGGGAGGAGAAGGCGTGAGGGCGGATGCGCGGGAGATGGGCCGGACATGGTTGAGGGCCCTGTCAACGACCGTGGGTGGAAAACCTCGGTTAAGGAAGAAGGAGGACATGTCAGAGGAACTGTTTTTGAATGTAGCATCATCGGAACAGATGTGACGGAGGCGAAGGAACTGAGAGAATGGGATGGAGTCCTTACAGGAAGCGGGGTGTGAGGAGCTGTAGTCGAGATAGCTGTGGGAGTCGATGGGTTTGTAATGGATATTGGTGGACAGTCTATCACCAGAGATTGAGACAGAGAGGTCAAGGAAGGGAAGGGAAGTGTCAGAGATGGACCACGTGAAAATGATGGAGGGATGGAGATTGGAAGCAAAATTAATAAATTTTTCCAAGTCCCGACGAGAGCATGAAGCGGCACCAAAGTAATCATCGATGTACCGGAGAAAGAGTTGTGGAAGGGGGCCGGAGTAGGACTGCAACAAGGAATGTTCCACATACCCCATAAAGAGACAGGCATAGCTGGGGCCCATGCGGGTACCCATAGCCACACCTTTTATTTGGAGGAAGTGAGAGGAGTTGAAGGAGAAATTGTTCAGCGTGAGAACAAGTTCAGCCAGACGGAGGAGAGTAGTGGTGGATGGGGATTGTTCGGGCCTCTGTTCGAGGAAGAAGCTAAGGGCCCTCAGACCATCCTGGTGGGGGATGGAGGTGTAGAGGGATTGGACGTCCATGGTGAAGAGGAAGCGGTTGGGGCCAGGGAACTGGAAATTGTTGATGTGACGTAAGGTGTCAGAGGAATCACGGATGTAGGTGGGAAGGGACTGGACAAGGGGAGAGAGAAGGGAGTCAAGATAACGAGAAATGAGTTCTGTGGGGCAGGAGCAAGCTGACACGATCGGTCTACCGGGGCAGTTCTGTTTGTGGATTTTGGGTAGGAGATAGAAGCGGGCTGTCCGAGGTTGGGCGACTATCAGGTTGGAAGCTGTGGGAGGGAGATCCCCAGAGGAGATGAGGTCAGTGACAGTCCTGGAAACAATGGCTTGATGTTCAGTGGTGGGGTCATGGTCCAGGGAGAGGTAGGAGGAAGTGTCTGCGAGTTGACGCTCAGCCTCCGCGAGGTAGAGGTCAGTGCGCCAGACAACAACAGCACCACCCTTGTCAGCGGGTTTGATAACAATGTCAGGGTTGGACCTGAGAGAATGGAGTGCAGTAAGTTCAGAGAAAGACAGGTTAGAATGGGTGAGAGGAGCAGAGAAATTGAGACGACTAATGTCGCGCCGACAGTTCTCAATGAAAAGATCGAGAGAAGGTAAGAATCCAGAGGGAGGGGTCCAGGTGGAGGGAGAATATTGGAGATGGGTAAAAGGATCCGTTGAACTGGGAGAGGACTCCTGCCCAAAGAAGTGAGCCCGGAGACAAAGACGGCGGAAGAAGAGTTCAGTATCATGCCGAGCCCGAAATTCATTGAGGTGAGGGCGTAAGGGTATGAAACTAAGTCCTTTGCTGAGCACTGAACGTTCAGCATCGGAGAGGGGAAGGTCAGGGGGTATAGTGAATACACGGCTGGGGTTGGGATTGGAAGATGGGGTGGGGACGGAGGGACAGGCAGGGGTGGAGGGTCCTAGATGGGTGTTGGTGTCGATGAGTTGTTGGAGCTTGCGTTCCTTAGCACTTGAGAGAAAGAGAAAAAGTTTCTTGTTGAGGCATCGGATGAGCCCTTATCGGCATTCCGTAGGGATCGCTCCCTCCGGGACACCCTGGTCCACTCCTCCATCACCCCCTACTCCTCAAACCCCTCCTATGGCACCACCCCATGCCCACGCAAAAGATGCAACACCTGCCCCTTCACTTCCTCTCTCCTCACCGTCCAAGGACCCAAACACTCCTTTCAAGTGAAGCAGCATTTCACTTGCATTTCCCCCAACTTAGTCTATTGCATTCGTTGCTCCCAATGTGGTCTCCTCTACATTGGAGAGACCAAACGTAAACTGGGCGACCGCTTTGCAGAACACCTGCGGTCTGTCCGCAAGAATGACCCAAACCTCCCTGTCGCTTGCCATTTTAACATTCCACCCTGCTCTCTTGCCCACATGTCTGTCCTTGGCTTGCTGCATTGTTCCAGTGAAGCCCAACGTAAACTGGAGGAACAACACCTCATCTTCCGATTAGGGACTTTACAGCCTTCCGGACTGAATATTGAATTCAACAACTTTAGGTCGTGAGCTCCCTCCCCCATCCCCACCCCCTTTCTGTTTCCCCCTTCCTTTTTTTTCCAATAAATTATAAAGATTTTCCTTTTCCCACCTATTTCCATTATATAAAAAAAAAACCCCACTAGAGCTATACCTTGAGTGCCCTACCATCCATTCTTAATTAGCACATTCGTTTAGATAATATCACCAACTTTAACTTTAACACCTATGTGTTCTATTGTACTATTGTCATTGACATCTTTTGATGATCTGCTTCATCACTGCTTGTTTGTCCCTACAACCACACCCCCCCCCACCTCTCTGTCTCTCTATCTCTCCGCCCCCCACACACACACCTTAAACCAGCTTATATTTCAACTCTTTCTTAGACTCGAACTCAAGTTCTGTCGAAGGGTCATGAGGACTCGAAACGTCAACTCTTTTCTTCTCCGCTGATGCTGCCAGACCTGCTGAGTTTTTCCAGGTAATTCTGTTTTTGTTTTAGATTTCCAGCATCCGCAGTTTTTTTGTTTTTATCTCTGTGTTTAATTGACTGCCACTGCTCTTCAAGAAATGCCTACCTCCTTGAAGAAGTTCTGTTCCTCTCTGCGACAAGATTTCCGTATCTCTCTGTTGTCTTGCTCACCTTCATTGCTTTCCATTTCTCTCCTAGTGTTTGACAAGGTGTTTACTAAAACCCGCTTTCACAGCCATATCTCCTTTCTCAGTGACTGTCTCCGTCTCCGACTTACCCCACGTGGATTTCAACTGAAATTCCACCCCTCATGTTTCGAACCCACCCAGGATTACAGGTATCTCCGGGACATAAAACGTTTCTCGGACTGCTGTTCCCGTCACATTCTGAGATCCACACTCAGTGCCATGCGCCGCCATATGAACACACTCGACCTCTCCCTCCAGCAGCACCGCCGTACCCTTTTTCAAAGCTGCGCGTGCCCCCAGTTTCATTTTATTCTTCGTCTCATCCGACGCCTCAACAAGAAACTTTTTCTCAAGTGCTAAGGAACGCAAGCTCCAACAACTCATCGACACCAACTCCATCTAGGACCCTCCACCCCTGCCTGTCCCTCCGTCCCCACCCCATCTTCCAATCCCAGCCCCAGCCGTGTATTCACTATACCCCCTGACCTTCCCCTCTCCGATGCTGAACGTTCAGTGCTCAGCAAAGGACTTAGTTTCATACCCTTACGCCCTCACCTCAATGAATTTCGGGCTCGGCATGATACTGAACTCTTCTTCTGCCGTCTTCGTCTCCGGGCTCACTTCTTTGGGCAGGAGTCCTCTCCCAGTTCAACGGATCCTTTTACCCATCTCCAATATTCTCCCTCCACCTGGACCCCTCCCTCTGGATTCTTACCTTCTCTCGATCTTTTCATTGAGAACTGTCGGCGCGACATTAGTCGTCTCAATTTCTCTGCTCTTCTCACCCATTCTAACCTGTCTTTCTCTGAACTTACTGCACTCCATTCTCTCAGGTCCAACCCTGACATTGTCATCAAACCCGCTGACAAGGGTGGTGCTGTTGTTGTCTGGCGCACTGACCTCTACCTCGCGGAGGCTGAGCGTCAACTCGCAGACACTTCCTCCTACCTCTCCCTGGACCATGACCCCACCACTGAACATCAAGCCATTGTTTCCAGGACTGTCACTGACCTCATCTCCTCTGGGGATCTCCCTCCCACAGCTTCCAACCTGATAGTCGCCCAACCTCGGACAGCCCGCTTCTATCTCCTACCCAAAATCCACAAACAGAACTGCCCCGGTAGACCGATCGTCTCAGCTTGCTCCTGCCCCACAGAACTCATTTCTCGTTATCTTGACTCCCTTCTCTCTCCCCTTGTCCAGTCCCTTCCCACCTACATCCGTGATTCCTCTGACACCTTACGTCACATCAACAATTTCCAGTTCCCTGGCCCCAATCGCTTCCTCTTCACCATGGACGTCCAATCCCTCTACACCTCCATCCCCCACCAGGATGGTCTGAGGGCCCTTAGCTTCTTCCTCGAACAGAGGCCCGAACAATCCCCATCCACCACTACTCTCCGTCTGGCTGAACTTGTTCTCACGCTGAACAATTTCTCCTTCAACTCCTCTCACTTCCTCCAAATAAAAGGTGTGGCTATGGGTACCCACATGGGCCCCAGCTATGCCTGTCTCTTTATGGGGTATGTGGAACATTCCTTGTTGCAGTCCTACTCCGGCCCCCTTCCACAACTCTTTCTCCGATACATCGATGATTTCTTCGGTGCCGCTTCATGCTCTCGTCGGGACTTGGAAAAATTTATTAACTTTGCTTCCAATCTCCACCCCTCCATCATTTTCACGTGGTCCATCTCTGACATTTCCCTTTCCTTCCTTGACCTCTCTGTCTCAATCTCTGGTGAAAGACTGTCCACCAATATCCATTACAAACCCACCGACTCCCACAGCTATCTCGACTACAGCTCCTCACACCCCGCTTCCTGTAAGGACTCCATCCCATTCTCTCAGTTCCTTCGCCTCCGTCACATCTGTTCCGATGATGCTACATTCAAAAACAGTTCCTCTGACATGTCCTCCTTCTTCCTTAACCGAGGTTTTCCACCCACGGTCGTTGACAGGGCCCTCAACCATGTCCGGCCCATCTCCCGCGCATCCGCCCTCACGCCTTCTCCTCCCTCCCAGAAACATGATAGGGTCCCCCTTGTCCTCACTTATCACCCCACCAGCCTCCGCATTCAAAGGATCATCCTCCGCCATTTCCGCCAACTCCAGCATGATGCCACCACCAAACACATTTTCCCTTCACCCCCCTTATCGGCATTCCGTAGGGATCGCTCCCTCCGGGACACCCTGGTCCACTCCTCCATCACCCCTACTCCTCAACCCCCTCCTATGGCACCACCCCATGCCCACGCAAAAGATTCAACACCTGCCCCTTCACTTCCTCTCTCCTCACCGTCCAAGGACCCAAACACTCCTTTCAAGTGAAGCAGCATTTCACTTGCATTTCCCCCAACTTAGTCTACTGCATTCGTTGCTCCCAATGTGGTCTCCTCTACATTGGAGAGACCAAACGTAAACTGGGCGACCGCTTTGCAGAACACCTGTGGTCTGTCCGCAATAATGACCCAAACCTCCCTGTCGCTTGCCATTTTAACATTCCACCCTGTTCTCTTGCCCACATGTCTGTCCTCGGCTTGCTGCATTGTTCCAGTGAAGCCCAACGTAAACTGGAGGAACAACACCTCATCTTCCGACTAGGGACTTTACAGCCTTCCGGACTGAATATTGAATTCAACAACTTTAGGTCGTGAGCTCCCTCCCCCATCCCCACCCCCTTTCTGTTTCCCCCTTCCTTTTTTTTCCAATAAATTATAAAGAGTTTCCTTTTCCCACCTATTTCCATTATATAAAAAAACCCCCCCCACTAGAGCTATACCTTGAGTGCCCTACCATCCATTCTTAATTAGCACATTCGTTTAGATAATATCACCAACTTTAACTTTAACACCTATGTGTTCTGTTGTACTATTGTCGTTGACATCTTTTGATAATCTGCTTCTATCACTGCTTGTTTGTCCCTACAACCACACCCCCCCCCACCTCTCTCTCTCTACATCTCTCCGCCCCCCACACACACATCCTTAAACCAGCTTATATTTCAACTCTTTCTTGGACTCGAACTCAAGTTCTGTCGAATGGTCATGAGGACTCGAAACGTCAACTCTTTTCTTCTCCGCCGATGCTGCCAGACCTGCTGAGTTTTTCCAGGTAATTCTGTTTTTGTTTTGGATTTCCAGCATCCGCAGTTTTTATACCATCCTGGAGTCAAGCTATGGCCTCAGAAACGCCTGTCTGTTCCCCTAACCAATGGATCCCCTATCACTTTTGGTCCTCCTTTCTTCTTCCTCCGCACCCACATAGCCAAGCTACTCATGGTGCCACAAACCTGGCTCTGACTACACTCCTCTGAAGAACCAGTGCCATCTCCAGCTCCTAAAAGAGAAACTGGTTTGTGAATGGGACCCCAGGGGACTCCTGTACTACCTGCCTACTTCTCTTGGACTGCCTGGTGGTTTCCTCTGGTATCTCCAGGCCCTTAAGCTACAGTGTGACCACCTCTCTGAACATGCTATCCACGTAGCTCTCAGCCTCGTGGCTGCACCACATTGACTCCAGCTGTTGCTCAAGCTCTGAAACCCGGAGCTCAAGTTTCTGTTGCTGGCAGCACTTCCTGTACATGTGGTCATCTAAGACACTGGTAGAGTTCATGACTTCGCAAATATTACAGGACACGCATTCCACTTGGCTGAGCTGCCCTGCCATGTCTTAGTTCTACTTCCCTTATGTTAACTTTATTCTATTTTGGATTATTTATCTAACTTTATTATATTGGCCCTAAATTTCCCTTTTTCCTGGCAATTCTCAGTTAAATTCAAGTGTAGCTACTTGTTTAAAAATATTACACTTTTCTAATTTACTCACCAGGTCTTTATTATCAAGGTAGAAAATGAGAGGAGTACCTCCTCCCTCCTCATCGAACTCCCTCAGTCACCTCTGCTTTCGAACTCTTGTTGCTTCCCATGCTGTTTTTACAGTCCACTGCTTTGCTCTCTGGAGTAATCTGGAGGTTAATACTTTTGAGGTCCTGCTGGTAAATTTTCTACTTAGCTCCCCAAATTCTGATTGCAGTACCACATCGCTCTTTCTACCTATGTCACTTGCACCAATGTGGGCCACGACTGCTGGCTGTTCCCCCTTCCCCCTCAAGGTTCTCTGCTGCTGCTCAGTGACATATCACGATAGACATAGAAACCATAACAAAAACAGAATTACCTGGAAAAACTCAGCAGGTCTGGCAGCATCGGCGGAGAAGAAAAGAGTTGATGTTTCGAGTCCTCATGACCCTTCAACAGAACTGTTCTGTTCAGTCAATTCTGGCCAGCTCCTCCCTCATGCCTCTGTAGTTGCCTTTATTCAACTGTAATACCGTTACATCTGATTCCAGCTTTTTCCTCTCAAATTGCAGGGTAAATTCTATCATATTATGGTCACTTCCTCCTAAGGGTTCCTTCACCTTAAGCTCCCTTATCAAATCTGCCTCATTACACATCACTAAATCTAGAATTGCCTGTTCCCTAGTGGCTCCACCACAAGCTTCTGCAAAAAGCCATCTCGTAGACATTCCACAAATTCCTTTTCTTGGGATCCATTACCAACCTGATTTTCCCATCTAGCTGCATATTGAAATCCCCCATGATCACTGTAACCTTGCCTTTCTTACACACCTCTTCTATCTCCTGGTGTATCTTGTGCCCCACATCCTGACTCCTGTTCGGAGGCCTGTACATAACTCCCATTATGGTGTTTTTACCTTTGCAGTTCCTCAACTCTACCCACAATGATTCTACATCATCTGACCCTACTTCATTTCTTGCTATCGATTTAATTTCATTTCTTACTAACAAAGGAACCCCACCCCCTCTGCCTAGCTTTTCGATAGGATGTCTATCCTTGGATATTTAGCTCCCAGTCCTGATCCCCTTGCAGCCATGTCTCCGTGATGCCCACCACATCATACCTGCCAATTTCAATCTGCAGCACAAGCTCATTTACCTTATTTCGTATACTGCGTGCATTCAGATACAACACCTTTAGTCCTGTATTTCCTGTCCCCTTTCTCATTGTCATCCCTTTATCTGATGTGCTTGAAGTTAGATTCTTAGCCCTTTCCAAACATTCTGTCCTATTTTGTGTTCTGGAGACTTTAATAGCCTCTCCTGGGCTCTCCTTCCTTTTCAGTTTTTTCATGATTTTCCATGAAGTTGAATCCACCCCCCGACACGCTAACCTGCTGCTTTGTTTCCCATTAGTCATACTTCTTGGAGTTTTACCCTTCCTTCCCCCCCACTTTCTAGTTTAAAGTCATGTTGACCACCCTATTTACTCTTTTCGCTAGAACATTGGTCCCAGATCGGTTCAGGTGGAGACCATCCCAACGGTACAGATCCCTCCTGTTCCAATACTGATGCCAGTGCCCCACGAAATGGAACCCCTCTTTCCCACACCACTCCTTTAGCCACATGGTTACTTCCCTTATTCTCACGTCCCTATGCCAATTTGCACGTGGCTCAGTTAGTAATCCAGAGATTATAACCCTTGAGGACCTGTTCTTTAATTTAGTTCCTAGTTCCTGATAATCCCCAAACAGGTCCTCTTTCCTAGTCTTACCTATGATATTTGTCCCAACGTGGACCACAACAACTGGATCCTCCCCCTCCCTCTCCAATATCCTTTCAAGCCGGTCAGAGATGTCCCTCACCCTGGCACCGGGCAGGCAACATACCATGCGGGACTCTCGATCCTGCTTACAAAGGAAGCTATCAATTCCCCTAATTATAGAATCCCCTACAACTACCACTTGTCTTTTTGCTCCCCCCTCTTGAATGGCCTCCTGTGACACGGTGCCGTGGTCAGCTGGCTCATCCTCCCTACAGCCCTGTTCCTCATCCACACAGGGAGCAAGTACCTCGTACCTGTTGGACAAGGTCAAGAGCTGAGGTCGTCTGTTCCTGAACACAGGATCCCCCACCTGCCTCACTTGCAGTCACACCCTGCTGACCCTGACCACTGACCGGACTTGAGGTACTTAATCTACCGGGTGTGACCGCCTCCTAATACAAAGTGTCCAGATAACTCTCCCCCTCCCGGATGTGCCGCAGCATCTAGATCTAAGCTCTGCAGTCCTGCCACATCCAGTGTGAATGGTGATGGGCAATTAAACAACTCACTAGAGGAGGCGGCTCCACAAATATCCCATCCTCAATGATCGGGGAGCTGAGCACATCAGTGCAAAAGATAAGGCTGAAGCATTTGCTACAATCTTCAGCTAGAAGTGCCGAGTGGATGATCCATCTCGGCCTCCTCTGGAGGTCACCAGCATCACCGATGTCAGTCTTCAGACATGTCGATTCACTGTATGTTATATCAAGAAACAGTTGAAAGCACTGGATACTGCAAAGGCTATGGGCCCTGACAATATTCTGGCAATAGTATTAAAGATTTGTGCTCCAGAACTTGCCACGCCCCTAGCAAAGCTGTTTCAATACAGCTACAACATTGGCTTCTACCTGGCTACGTGCAGGTACACAAAAAGCAGGACAAATCCAACCCAGCCAATTAGTGCCCCATCAGTCTACTCTCGATCATCAGTAAAGTAATGGAAGGGGTCATCAACAGTGCTATCAAATGGCACTTGCTTAGCAATGACCTGCTCACTGATGCCCAGTTTGGGTTCCACCAGGGCCACCCAGCTCCTGACCTCATTACAGCCTTGGTTCAAACATGGGCAAAAGAGCTGAACTCCCGAGGTGAGGTGAGAGTGACATCGAGGCAGCATTTGACTGAGTGTGTCATCAAGGAGCCGTAGCAAAACTGGCGTCAATGGGAATCAGGGGGAAAATTCTCCGCTGGTTAGAGTCACACTGAGCACAAAGGAAGATGGTTGTGGTTGTTGAAGGTCGATCATCTCAGCTCCAGGACATCATTGGACGAGTTCTTCAGGGTAGTGTCCCAGACCCAACCATCTTCAGCTGCTTCGTCAATGACCTTCCTTCCATCATAAGGTCAGAACTGGGGATGTTCACTGATGATTGCACAATGTTCAGCACCATTCACGACTCCTCAGATACTGAAGCAGTCCATATCCAAATGCAGCAAGACCTGGACAATATCCAGGCTTGGGCGGACAAGTGGCAAGTTACATTCACACCACACAAGTGCCAGGCAATGGCCATTTCCAAGAGAGACAATCTAACCATTGCCCTTGACGTTCAATGGTATGACCATCACTAAATTCCCCACCATCAACATCCTGGGGAGTTACCATTAACCAGAAACTGAACTGGACTAGCCATATAAATACTGTGGCTACAAGAGCAGGTCAGAGGCTGGGAATCTTGCGACAAGTAACTCATCTCCTGACTCCCCAAAGCCTGTCCACTATCTACATGGCACAAGTCAGGAGTGTGATGGAATACTCCCCACTTGCCTGGATGAGTGCAGCTCCCACAACACTCAAGAAGCTTGACATGATCCAGGAAAAAGCAACCCATTTGATTGGCACCCTATCCACAAATATTCACTCCCTCCACCACTGACACACAGTAGCAGCATTGTGTACCATCTACAAGATGCACTACAGGAATTCACCAAGGCTCCTTAGACAGCACCTTCCAAACCCACGACCACTACTGTCTAGAAGGACAAGGGCAGCAGATACATGGGAACACCACCACTTGGAAGCGCCCATCCAAGTCACTCATCATCCCAACTTGGAAATATATCATCGTACCTTCACTGTTGTTGGGTCAAAATCCTGGAACTCCCTCCCTAACAGCACTGCGGATGTACCTACACCACATGGACTGCAGCGGTTCAAGAAGGCAGGTCACCACCACCTTCTCAAGGGCAACTAGGGATGGGCAATAAATGCTGGCCCAGCCAGCGAAGCCCACACCCCGTGAATGAATAAAAAATAGAATAATCACACCCAAAACAATGCACAAGGAACTTCTTCAGAAAATATGTGAAGGCCATTAAACGTAAACTCAGAGCCAGATCAGCTGTGTACTACAAAGGTATTGAAAAAATGGTGTCTACATACAATGTTTGCCAGAAGTACAGAAATACACAGCAGAAAGAGGAGACAATAGCTACTTAAGTACCACTCAGACCATATCATACTATGGGAGTCGATTTATTCACAAAAATAAAGAATGGTATCTCATAGTTGTAGACTCCTACTCAATGTTCCCTTTTATCCGAAAGGTGAAAGATTTAGGAGCTACAGCAATCATCTCAGCATTGCAAGTTCTGATCACTGAGCAAGGGATTCCTGAAAGAATAATACGTGACAATGGAACCCAATTCACCTCCAGTGAATTTATAGAATTCACTGAAGAGTATGGATTCAACATCATCATCTCATCACCACATTACCGAAGGGGAGATGAGTTTATAGAAGGACATGTCCAGACAGTCAAGGGAACCTTCAAGAAATGCTGAGAGACAAAGCAAGACCAAAACCTTGCCTTATTGTCACTCCAATCTACACCCCTCAAGACTGACATGAAATCACCTGCAGAGCTGTCAAGTGGAAGAAAGCGTAACACAATTCTGCCAACAAGATACATCCTCTAAGTGACTAAAATGAAGTAAGATCACAACTCCCTGGTGCACAGCTAGAAGGAGGTCAATGCTTCAACAAGCATGCTATATTCCTGCCTGAGCTGTTGAAAGGACAAACTATATATCGAGTAAAGGGTTAACCTCAGGAGCGCCTGATACTGATGTAACTACAATGCAATGTCACATGATTAAGTAACTGCAATCTGGTGGGAAGTAGAGGTACAACATTATGGATAGTGTTGAGAGGTACATGGATCTGTAAATAAACAAGAGTGTTTTTACAAATAACAGTTAATGGTAGCATTCTTAGGGTAACGCGTTTATCAAAATCCATCTGGTTTAAATATTGCAATAAAGAAACTACATCTAGACCCCGATCACAAGATGAAACATTGTACATCTACAGGATCCAACCATGAAAACCTAGAACCCAGCAAAAGTTGTTGGTAAAGCTGATGTCATATATCATTGAGACTGAAACTGATAAGCAAATGAGAAGGTATATAATCCATGTTTGACCTACACCTGAGCCAGAAAAGCAGAAAAGATCATTAACAACACCATCTACATCACTAATCAGCGAGATAAAATCAACAGCATCATTAACAAATGGTGCAACATCAACAACGTCACCAGCAACACAACATTGGAGACATCGGACATGATTCCTACAATACCAGGAGTAACATACACAACATTGGCCATGTCAAAATCACCACTAAGAGTGATGAATGCCAAATGCACAAGATGGAGACACAACATTCTACCACCTATGTAATACTGTGATATTGCTGAGAAGGAAGACATGTTGTTGAAGCTTTTTATCTTGCACTCATCTTTGCAAATGTAAGAATGTCAAATTTTAAATGATCATAACAAATTATACTACTAGGGAAAAGGATGCTAATTGGTTGCCAAGTCAACTCTGATTGGTTGAGGCATTGCCCTGGAGAAAGTGATAGGGAACTATAGGCTTCCAAGCTCCCTGGTAATTCAAAAATGATGCAAGGCTTTAAAATATTCATTTTGTTTGCAGAGAAGGGTTCCCTGCATATGAATGTATCTTGCTTCTAGTTGGGTGCTGGGTCTACCACACAGCTGAGCAACGTTGTATATGAATTTCAGTTCCTGTGCAATGCCAGGTACATCAGCTATACATCTGAATGATTGGCTGACTGATTCAAACAGCATGTTCTTTCAATTGTTCGTAATAGGCAAAGTACAGACCATACTCAATCAGCCCGGCTGCAAAACCCAAAACAAAACATCTACTGTTAGATGTGATTCAGCAATTGGGACTTGGTACTAGTTAGGATACAGGCAACAGGGCTTGGATGAGCTTAAGTTTATGGAGGGTGGAAAATGGCTCGCCAGCCAAGAGGGTGTTGGAATAGTTAAATCAAGAGGTAAGGAAGGTGTGTCTGAGGTTTCAACAGCTGCTAATCTTAGTTCAAGGTGGAGTCAGTTGATTTTTAGGCAACTTTAGTGAAGGTGTGGGTGTGTGGTTGGAAGTTCATCTTGGGGTCCAATACAACACCAAGTTATGGATATCAGATTCAGTTGTCAAGGAGAGTGATAGAGTTGGTGGATAGAGAGCAGGATTTATGGCTGGGACTGAAGACAATAGCTTTCCCCTTCGCAGTACTTATTTGGATGAACTTTCTACTCAACTAGCACTGGATGTCAAATCAGAGGTCTGACAATTTAGAAACAGTGGAGGGATCAAGAGTAGTGATGGTGAGATAGAGCTGGGTGTCATCAGTCTACTTGTGGTAAGTGACGTGTTTCAGCTGATGTTGCTGAGACCAATGTGTTGATGGAGATGGCCAAGGATAGGATAATTACTAAAAAATCCCATAAGGAATTCAGGAAAAGCATTTTTCCTCAGAGTAGTGAAAATGTACAGCTCACTGCCACATTGAGTGGTTGAGGAAAATAGCCTAGAAGCTATTAAGGGGAGAACAGCACAGAAGAATATGTTGATGGGGGAGATAAAGTAAGATGGGTGAGATTGTTGTGGAGCATAAACACCAAATCAGGCCTGGAACATTAACTTTGTTCCTTTTGCCACAAATGCTACCAGACCTGCTGGGAGTTTTCAGCATGTTCTGTTTTCATTCCAGCAAATTCCAGTTGGACCATGTGACCTGTTGCTGTCCTGTACATTTAATTTATGTTTTCTTTTATTCATTTATGGGATGTGGGCGTCACTGGCTAGGACAGCATTTATTGCCCATCCCTAGTTACCCTTGAGAAGGTGGTAGTGAGCTGTCTTCTTGAACCACTGCAGTCCATGTGGCGTAGGTACACTCAAAGTGCTGTTAGGAAGGGAGTTCCAGGATTTTGACCCAACGACAGTGAAGGAACGGCGATATATTTCCAAGTCAGGATGGTGAGTGACTTGGAGGAGAACTTCCAGTTGGGGGTGGTCCCATGTATCTGCTGCCCTTGTCCTTCTAAATGATAGCAGTTGTGGGTTTGGAAGGTGCTGCCCAAGGAGCCTTGGTGAGTTTCTGCAGTGCTACTTATAATTGGTACACACTGCTACCACTGTTCATCAGTGGTGGAGGGAGTGAATGTTTGTGGAAGGAGTGCCAATCAAGCGGGCTGCTTTGTCCTGGATGATGTCAAGCTCTTTGAGTGTTGTGGGAGCTGCACTCATCCAGGCAAGTGGGAAGTATTCCATCACACTCCTGATTTGTTCCTTGTCTTGGTGGACAGGCTTTGGGGAGTCAGGAGATGAGTTACTCGCCGCAGGATTCTTAGCCTCTGACCTGCTGTTGTAGCCACAGTATTTATATGGCTAGTCCATTTCAGTTTCTAGTCAATAGTAACCCCCAGGATATAGACAGTGGGGTACTTCAGCGATGGTAATACCGTTGAATGTCAAGGGACAATAGTTAGATTCTCCCTTGTTGGAGATGGCCATTGCCTGCCACTTCTGTGATGCAAATGTTACTTGCCATTTGTCAGCCCAACCAGCAGAGAGTTCTATGTATGTCATTTCTCCAATTCCTCCTCTTATCCCCTTACACATCCACAATGACATTTCTGTAAAAATGAAGGCAATGTACTCATTTAATACAGAAACAGAAAATGCTGGAAATACTCAACAGGAACATCTACTCAAGCAACATCTGTGGTGAGAAACAGATTTAATGTTTAAGTTGATGATGATCCTTCATCAGAATTCATTTAATATTCCCTTAATTTATTTTGCCTGCATCTTTAGTTCAATATTTAAAATGTATTTATAATATCCTTCACTATTAGAGTCAACCGTGGCTCAGTTGGTAGCTCAGTTTGGGTTCTGCCAGTGCCATCAGCTCCTGAGCTCATTACATTCAAACATGGACAAAGAGCTGAACTCCCAAAATGAGTTGAGGGAGTCTGCCCTTGACATCAGGAAGGCAGCTCACAGCCACCTTCTCAAGGGCAATTAGGGATGGGCAATAAATGCTGGTCTAGCCAGCGATGCCCACATCCCGAGAATGAATAAATAAAAAGCGTCACTACAGGACTTGAAAACCCAAAACAAGGCTGACACACCACTGCAGTGCTGATTGAGGCTGCACTGTTGGAGGTGCTGTTGTTTGGATGAGATGAGTTAAACTGAGCCTACATCTGTCCGCTCAGGCAAACATAAAAAATGCTTGGGGAGTATTTCAAAGAAGAACAGAGGAGTTATTCCTAGAGTCTTGGCCAATATTTATCCTCAATCAACATCACAAAAACAGTTAATCTGGCATTATCACATTATTGTTTTTGGGACCTTGCTATGTGCAAATTGGCTGGCATTTTTCCTATGTTTCAATGTTGACTTTGGGGTGTCCTGATGTTGGGAAAGACACTATATATCTTCTTCTGAGTTCTCTGTCTGAAGGAAGTTCCTTGGTGATTATTCACCAAAGCACAGCAAAGTGCTATGATGTTTTTACAACAGCTAAGGCAAGGATTCCGGCACCAAGTCTTCCTCTGCTGGAACAAGGATCGAACCCCGTGCTGTTGGCGTTAATCTGATCCAGATGCTAGCTGTCTAAGGTACCCAGTACCCCATCTATATATATATGCATATATTTCTGTCCTCTTATTTCCTTCTGTCTTTCTTCATAACACCTCTTATCTGTTCTCATTAATTTTTTTGGTTTCTCCACATTTAGCTTGCATTTCTTGTCTATTTTTAGCCTTTTTAATTTTAATATTTCTACTCATTCGAGGAACTACAGCTTTTGCTGCACCACCTGTACTTACTCTTAGAAATATGTCTTAACTGTACCTTAATCATCTCCGTTTGAATGTTTTTCATTTTTATACCCTATTATTTACCAATATTTCTTTCCTGATTTTCTGGACTAGTTCCCTTTTTATCTCATTAAGGTTGGCTTTTTTCCAGTCAAGTAACTTTATTTTTGATTTTCCTCCTCCACTGCAATTTTTATATCAAATATAATGGTATTATGTTCACTGCTTCCCTTATATTATCTGCTTGCCCTTTTTAGTTATCCAGAACTAGAAACATGACTCTAAAACACACCAATTTAGAATGCAACCATGATACATTATAGAAATTCCGCCCTTTCTTGGGATAATTGAAGTTACCCATTGTTATGGCCCTGCTATTCTCTTACTTACTTTGAAATTTATCGACACAGCTTTTTCTCCACTTCCTTTCCACTGTTTGGTGAATTATAATACTCTCCCAATAGAATATCAGTTCTCTGTTTATTCCTTAACTCTAACCAAATAGATTGAGGTTTTGCGCTGCTTGCTAAATCACCCCTATTTTCCAAATCTGCATGTATTTTTGGATTAACACTACAACCTTCCTCCCTATATTCCTACTCTATCCCACCTTGGTATTTTATAAATGGGAAAGCTCAACTCCTCTTTATGGGTGTCAATCTTCTTGGATTGTGCCGAGGACTGAAATGTCTCTTGCTTTTATGCTCACATTTATGTCTTTGGCAGTGTTCCAGTGAAGCTCAACATAAACATGGAGCACAGCACCTCACCTTTTAATTAGGCACTTTCTGGACTGAAAATTAAGTTAAACAATTTCAGACCATGAACTCTGTTCCCCATTTTGATTCTTTTTTTTTGCCACATGCCAGTCTGACTCTTGTATTTCTTGATTTTACTTATTATGCCATTCCCATCAGCCTGGACAAATGCTTTGTTTCTTTACTACAAGCATTACCAGGGCTGACGCATGGGTATTTGCTGCCCTAGCCAACCTTCAGCCTGACGCACCCTTCCCCACCCCAGCCTCCACACTCTCGGAAGGAATGATAGAAACCCGATTACATGTGTGTTTTCTCAACAGGACAGAGACATATAGTAAACTGACCTGCAGATAGATTGTCAACTCTGGCTGGACATATTCTGGGAGACGTTGGCAGATGTGACGTCATGGAAAGCTGGAGGCAAGGCATTAGCGGGTTCTAACGGGAAGCAGGTCCCAGGAATCTGGGCCCAGGGTTAGGGAGCAAGTTAACATGGTGATTCACTTTCTATCAGGCAAGAGCAAGGAGCAGATAGAAGTTGTAAGCAATACAACTTTTAACTTAAAACATGCAAAACCTGCAAATTATTTAGGATGCTCAAATAAAAATGATACCAAGTATTATAAATATTACAAAGTCAAATGTTACCAGAAAACTACTCACAGAAACAAACTGCTTGCACTGAACAACAATACACCACTTTTATTAGTACCCTACCCCCTACAGGCCTTATTCAGTATCTCAGGTAATGTTTATGAATGATAGTGGAACCATGGCAGACCTAATGCTTAACCTTTTGCAATAAGTTATATAAGCATTCACATGAAACGTTTAATTATGTTTTTGCACATATACCAAATATCCACACATTGGTCTGTATTTATATATATATCTATGTGAGAGAAAGCAGACATTGTGACAAAAACATTACACACAGGTGTGGAATAAAGCTCCGCTATTTAATTTCCAGTCACAGTCATAAATAGAAATAATGTGAGAACATTTGCAGCAAACCTTAAAAACATATTACTGACCTGATCAGAAGTGAAGTGACCCAAACACCCACTCACAACCATTGTGGTGGGACTAACACGTACTCACACTCAATCCTTCCAATAAAATTCAAATCCCACCAATCCCATCACAACCTGCCAAACTCCCAGCCAATTGGAGTCCCCCTAGCTTTTTTTTCAGTTTAAGAAGGTTTGAATTTGATTGGAAACAAAAGCAGAAACAGAAAAACTGGAAAAACTCAGCAGGTCTGGCAGCATCGGCGGAGAAGAGTACAGTTGATGTTTCGAGTCCTCATGACCCTTCAACAGAACTACGCTGTGTTATGCTGTCAGTGTGTGGCAAGCCTCATGATGATGGGAGCTGTAATGTCTTTCTGCTTGGTTGCTGATGGGACTGAATTGCTTAAAATATAATTTTAAAATTGCCTGGAGTGCTTTGTTTGACCACCGCTGATTGATGCTGAGCTTCATGGGTTCCAGCTGGCCTTCAGTTCTGATTTTCCCAAATATTGCTGGCCTTGGCAACCATCTAGTTCGCTTAGTAGTTGCGCCAGCCACGGCCATGAGCATTCCCTTTGCCTTTTGTTCCATGACATCCTTGTTATTTAATCTCCCCTTCCCTCTATCCCCTCCCCCTTTCAACATTGTGAAACCCATCACATTTCTACCATCCTACAGTTCTGACCAAGGGTCCTACCAACTGGAGTATAAAGTTGTACTCTCTCTCCACAGATGCTGTCACAGATTTGCTGAGTATTTCCAGCACTTTCTGTTTTAATTTCAGATTTCCAGTATCCGAAATTGTTTTTATCTTCTCAGGAGTGTCTTAAAGGGGGAGAGGTGGAGGGGCAGAGAAATCAGGGGAGTGAATGTCGGAAACAAAAACAGAATTACCTGGAAAAACTCAGCAGGTCTGGCAGCATCGGCGGAGAAGAACAAAGTTGACGTTTCGAGTCCTCATGACCCTTCAACAGAACTAAGTAAAATAGGAGGGGTGAAATATAAGCTGGTTTAAGGTGGGGGGTGGGGGGAGAGAAGTTGGGGGGGGGGAGGTTGTAGGAACAAGCAAGCAATGATAGGGGCAGATAATCAAAAGATGTCACAGACAAGAGAACATAGAGGTGTTGAAGGTGGTGATATTATCTAAAAGAATGTGCTAATTAAGAATGGATGGCAGGACATGCAAGGTACAGATAGCGCTAGTGGGGGTGGGGTGAAATAAGACTAAAAGGGCATAAAAGGTATAGATTTAAAAATAACGGAAATAGGTGGGAAAAGAAAAATCTATATAACTTATTGGAAAAAACAAAAGGGAGGGGGAAGAAACAGAAAGGGGGTGGGGTTGGAGGAGGGAGTTCAAGATCTAAAGTTATTGAATTCAATATTCAGTCTGGAAGGCTGTAAAGTGCCTAGTCGGAAATTGAGGTGCTTTTCCTCCAGTTTGCGTTGGGCTTCACTGGAACAATGCAGCAGACCAAGGACAGACATGTGGGCAAGAGAGCAGGGTGGGGTGTTAAAATGGCAAGCGACAGGGAGGTTTGGGTCATTCTTGCGGACAGACCGAAGGTGTTCTGCAAAGCGGTCGCCCAGTGTGTGTTTGATCTCTCCAATGTAGAGGAGACCAAATTGGGAGCAACGAATGCAGTAGACTAAGTTGGGGGAAATGCAAGTGAAATGTTGTTTCACTTGAAAGGAGTGTTTGGGCCCTTGGACGGTGAGGAGAGAGGAAGTGAAGGGGCAGGTGTTGCATCTTTTGCGTGGGCATGGGGTGGTGCCGTAGGAGGGGGTTGAGGAGTAGGGGGTGATGGAGGAGTGGACCTGGAGGGAACGATCCCTATGAAATGCTGATAGTAGGGGTGAAGGGAAGATGTGTTTGGTGGTGGCATCATGCTGGAGTTGGCGGAAATGGCGGAGGATGATCCTTCGAATGCGGAGGCTGGTGGGGTGATAAGTGAGGACAAGGGGGACCCTATCATGTTTCTGGGAGGGAGGAGAAGGCGTGAGGGCGGATGCGCGGGAGATGGGCCGGACACGGTTGAGGGCCCTGTCCACCACCGTGGGTGGAAAACCTCGGTTGAGGAAGAAGGAGGACATGAATGTGTGAGTTTGGGGGCACAGAGGGCTGACAGCACAGCCGCCAGTGGTGGGATAAAGGAGGAGGGACATGCAGGGGACCCCAGAGTTGGAGGGTTACTTTAGCGGGGGGGGGGGGGGATAAAATCGGGAGTGACGTAAGACGTGCGGGTTATAAAATTCAGGTTGTTAGACATTCAGCTCCTGCAGGGACCGAGCTCCCTCTGGCTCTGCCTCTGGCTCTGGCTCTGGGCTGCCGAGCGGAGCGGGGCGGGGCGGGGCGGGGAGGGGCGGGGCGGGGCGGCTGTCAATCAGCGCTGACGTCACAAAGGCCGGTCGAATGGAGCGGGCGGCGGGGTTCGCGTTCCCGGAAGAGCTGACAGGCTGTGGGGGTCGGAGCCGGAGCCGGAGCTGGAGCTGCGGCCGCGGCATGTGTGCGCTATGGAGGGGAAGAAGCTGGAGATTCCAACCGGGGTGCTGGACGATCTCTGCAGGTAAACACGGCAGAGGCGGCGGGTAAAACAAACCCCAGCTCCCCCCCCCCCCCCCCCCCCCGGCAAAGGCCGAGCTTTCCCCTGGGGGGGGGGGCAGGGGAGAGTGGTCAAGGAGGAAGTGAGGGCCCCGGAGGAGGAGGAGGAGGAGGAGGAGGAAATGCGCTGGGACTGGACAGCCGGACTGACCAGGGCCAAAGTTTAAAACTCAATCCGATTCAAAGCAGAGGGAGCCCCTGGGATCCTGGGATATTGTTTCATGTAAACCAGGGGGGTAAATGGGGGTTGGGGTGGGGGGTAAATGGGGGTGGGGTGGGGGGTAAATGGGGGGTGGGGATGGGGGTGGGGGGGTAAATGGTGGTTGGGGTGGGGTGGGATGTCGGGTGTGGGGGGGGTAAATGGGGGTGGGGTGGGGGGTAAATGGGGGGTGGGGTGTGGGGGGGGTAAATGGGGGGTGGGGTGTGGGGGGGGTAAATGGGGGGTGGGGTGTGGGGGGGGTAAATGGGGGGTGGGGTGTGGGGGGGGGGTAAATGGGGGGTGGGGTGTGGGGGGGGTAAATGGGGGGTGGGGTGTGGGGGGGGTAAATGGGTGGGGTGTGGGGGGGTAAATGGGGGGTGGGGTGTGGGGGGGTAAATGGTGGGGTGGGGGGTAAATGGTGGGGTGGGGGGGTAAATGGGGGGTGGGGTGTGGGGGGGTAAATGGGGGGTGGGGTGTGGGGGGGTAAATGGGGGGTGGGGTGTGGGGGGGTAAATGGGGGGTGGGGTGTGGGGGGGTAAATGGGGGGTGGGGTGTGGGGGGGTAAATGGGGGGTGGGGTGTGGGGGGGTAAATGGGGGGTGGGGTGTGGGGGGGGGTAAATGGGGGGTGGGGTGTGGGGGGGGTAAATGGGGGGTGGGGTGTGGGGGGGGTAAATGGGGGTGGGGTGTGGGGGGGGTAAATGGGGGGTGGGGTGTGGGGGGGGTAAATGGGGGTGGGGTGTGGGGGGGGTAAATGGGGGGGGTGGGGGAGTAAATGGGGGGTGGGGTAAATGGCCAGCTTCATTCTTGTTTGGGGAATGGGATCGCACCGTGCGAAGTGTTGTAAAGCGAGAGGACATCTTGTGATACTGTTTCCTTACAATATAAACTCTCACTGGCTGTAAGTTTGTAAAGGGACAAACTCAAGAGACTTTTAGATTAGCATTTCTTACCCCCTTTTTAAATTCACAATCTTTTAAACCAAACGCTGTGGGTTGTTTAAAGCTTTTATTACTCCAGGTGGCGGGGAGGAATGTGATGAATGTGGCGATTTCTGTTGTGCATCGCTTCACGATGCAGAATTTAACATCCCCTCCACAACACAAAAACCCTAAGCAGCTCCTGCAGACATTGATTTCAATTTTTAAAAGTGTCTTGCTATAGAAACTTAACATGTGTGACCTGACAAGATTGAAGCATAAATTTACCTTATGTACGTGGTCTGCCAAGTTTTAGCGAATGGCTCTTAGATGAACGAAGAGTCAGTATTTTAGGATATATTTACAATACCCCATTGAGACAGTCACAAACTGAGTTGGGCTGGTCACATAGCCAGAATGCCTGACACTCAGCAAAGGGAATCTTCAATGGAGAGCTTGAGTCTGGGGTGCACTCTCATGATGGTCAAAGGAATTACTACAAGGATACTCTGAAGGCTTCACTTACTAGTTTTGATATTGATTTCTGGTCCTGGGAGAAGCTTTCACAGGATTGCTGCACCTGGCACAACCAAAAAAAAAAAAATTGGTGCAGCCTTCTTTTGAAAGCAAGCAAACATCAGAGGCAGAAAGAAAATGCAAGGGGAGACGAAGACCCACACCAGCAACTTCTGTAAAGTCGTCTGCAGTTTCCTGTCCTATTTGTATCAGAACCTTCTGGGCACAGATTGGCCTTAACAGTCACCTATGTACTTCAAGTAACCAATCAGTTACTGGGGGCATAGGTTTAAGGTGATTGGTAGAAGGATTAGAGGGGGCATGAGGAAAAACATCTGGAGTTCACTGCCTCAGTTGGTGTTTGAGGCTGAAGCACTCAACTCATTTAAAAGGTTCCTGGATCTGCGTGTGAAGTGCTGTAACCTACAAGGCCATGGAAAAGATGTTGAAAAGTGGGATTAAAATGAGCAGCTGTTTCTTTATTTCTCTTTTTGGCTGGTGCAGACACTATGGGCTGAATGGTCTCTTTCTGCATCGTAACTTTTCTGTGGCTCTGTGGTATCCACTGGAAATCGACCAAAGACCTCACATGATGAACATGGCAATCTTCGCTTTGAAGGATGAACAAGAGGAAGGACAATACAGTGCACTTTTGGATCAAAGTCTTCTGCTCTACTGCTAAAAACCATGCACTGAATCTGAATTTATACTTTTTTAATTCATTTATGGGATGTGGGCTTCGCTGGATGGGCCAGCATTTATTGCCCACCCCTAGTTGCCCTTGAGAAGGTGGTGATGAGCTGCCTTATTGAACCGCGGCAGTCCATGTGGTGTCAGTACACCCATAGTGCTGTTAGGAAGGGAGTTCCAGGTTTTTGACCTTGTGACAGTGAACGAACGGTGATGTATTTCCAAGTCAGGATGCTGAGTGGCTTGGAGGGGAACTTCCAGGTGGTGGTGTTCCCATCTATCTGCTGCCCTTGTCCTTCTAGAAGGTAGTGGTTGTGGGTTCGGAAGGTGTTGCCTCAGGAGCCTTGGTGAATTACTGCAGTGCATCTTGTAGATGGTACACACTGCTGCTACTGTGCGTCGGTGGTGGAGGGAGTGAATGTTTATGGATGTGGTGCCAATCAAGCGGGTTGCTTTGTCCTGGATGGTGTGAATCATCTTGAATGTTGTGGGAGCTGCACTCATCCAGGCAAGTGGAGAGTATTCCATCACACTCCTGACTTGTACCGTTGTAGATGGTGGACAGGCAATGCTGTGTCAGGAGGTGAGTTACTCACCGCAGGATTCCTAGCCTCTGACCTGCGGTTGTAGCCTCAGCCCTGGCTAGTGCAGTTCAGTTTCTGGTCAATGGTAATCCCCAGGATGTTGCTAGTGGGGCATTCAGTATGGCGATGCCATTGAACGTCAAAGGGCAATGGTTAGATTCTCGCCTGGATATTGTCCAGGTCTTGCTGCATTTGGACATGGACAGCTTCAGTATCTGAGGAATCGTGAATGGTGCTGAACATTGTGCAATAGTCAGCGAACATACATATGATCGTATGATGGAAGGAAGGTCATTGATGAAGCAGCTGAAGATGGTTGGGTGAGGACACTGCCCTGAGGAACTCCTGCAGTTTTGCTCTGGAGCTGAGGTGACTGACCTCCAATAGCCACAATCATCTTCCTTTGTGCTAGGTATGACTCCAACCAACCAGTGGAGAGTTTTCCCCCGATTCCCATTGATTCCGGTTTTGCTCGGGCTCCTTGATGCCACACTCAGTTAAATGTGGCCATGATGTCAAGGGTAGTCACTGTCACCCTCACCTTGGGAGTTCAGCTCTTTTGTCTGTGTTTGAGCTGTCGGACTGAAGCTTAAAATGCATCCTTAGTGCAGTTGTACTTGTTTTTTGAAAAGTGAAATTAAAAAATGTTAATGTTCCAATTCCACATACAAATTTGGAGCAGGAGTAGGCCACTTGCCCCTCGAGCCTGCTCAGCCATTCAATAAGATCATGGCTGATCTGGTTGTAACCTCAACTCCAAATTCCCACCTACCCCGATAACCTTTCACCCTCTTGTTTATCAAGAATCCATCTACATCTGCCTTAAAATTATTCATAAACTCTGCTTCCACCGTCTTTTGAGGAAGAGAGTTCCAAAGACTCATGACCCTCAGAGAAAAAAATTCTCATCTGTCTTAAATGGCGAACTTTTTTTAAAACAGTGACCCTTAGTTCTAGATTCTGCCATTAGAGGCAATATCCTTTCCACATCCACCCTATCAAGACCCCTCAGGATCTTACATGTTTAATTAGATAAATCTCCAGGCCTGGATGAAATGTATCCCAGGCTGTTGAGTGAGGCAAGGGAGGAGATAGCAGGGGCGCTGGCAATAATTTTCAATACCTCTCTGGCCACAGGAGAGGTGCCAGAGAACTGGAGGACAGCCAATGTGGTACAGTTATTCAAGAAGGGAGGAAGGGATAAACCAAGGAACTACAGGCCTGTTAGTCTAATCTCAGGGGTGGGGAAACTATTGGAAGCAATTCTGAGGGACAGAATTAATCAACACTTGGGAAGGCAGGGATTAATCAAGGACACTCAGCATGGTTTTGTTAAGGGGAGGTCATGTCTGACTAATTTGATTAAATTTTTCAAGGAGCTGATCGGGTGTGTAGATGAGGGCACGCATTTGACATAGTCTACTTGGACTTCAGCAAGGCTTTTGATAAGGTCCCACATGGGAGGCTGATAACGAAGGTAAGAGCCCATGGGATCCAAGGCAACTTGGCAAATTGGATCCAGAATTGGCTGAGTGGCAGGAAGCAGAGGGTGATGGTCAAGGGGTGTTTTTGTGACTGGATGCCAGTGTCCAGTGGGGTTCCCCAGGGATTGGTGTTGGGTCCCTTGCTGTTTGTGGTATATATAAACGATTTAGACTTGAATGTAGGAGGTATGTTCAGTATGTTCACGGATGACAGGAAAATTAGTGGGGTGGTAAATAGTGAGGAGGATAGCCTTAGATTACAGGAGGATATAGGCGGGCTGGTCAGATGGGCTAATCAGTGGCAAATGGAATTTAATCCGGATAAGTGTGAGGTGATGCACTTGGGCAGGACAAACAAGGCACGGGAATACATGATGAATGGTAGGACCCTGGGAAGTACCAAGGATCAGAGGGACCTTGGTGTACATGCCCAGTTGTCCCTTAAGGTAGTGGGACAGGTAGATAAGGTGGTTAAGAAGGCATATGGGACACTGCCTTTGTTAGCCAAGGCATAGAATATAAGGGCAGGGAGGATATGCTGGTTAGGCCACAGCTAGAGTATTGTGTGTAGTTTTGGAACCTGCATTATAGGAAGGATGTGATTGCACTAGAGAGAGTGCAGAGGGATTTACCAGGATGTTGCCTGGGCTGGAGAGTTTTAGTTATGAGGAGAGATTGGATAGACTGGGGTTATTTTTCCTGGAGCAGAGGAGAATGAGGGGGACACAATTGAGGTGTACAAAATTTATGAGGGGCATAGTTAGGGTAGACAGGAAGGAACTTTTCCCCTTGGTGGAGGGATCAATAACCAGGGGGCATAGATTTTAAGATAAGGGGCAGGAGTTTAGAGGGGATGTGAGGAAGAATTTTTTCACCCAGAGGGTGGTGGGAATCTGGAACTCACTGCCTGAAAGGGTGGTAGAGGCAGAAGCCCTCATAACATTTAAGAAGTATTTGGATGTGCGCTTGCGATGCCATGGCATACAAGGCTATGGGCCTAGTGCTGGAAAATGGGATTAAAATAGTTAAGTACTTGTTTGACAGATTCTATGGGCCAAAGGGCCTTTTTCTGTGCTGTAGACCTCTATGGCTCTATGTTTCAATCAAGGCACCTCTTACTCTTCTAAACTCCAGCAGAGAAAACCCTAGCCTGACCAACCTTTCCTCATAAGACAACCCGTCCATTCCAGGTATTGGTCTAGTAAACCTTTTTCTGAACAGCTCCCAACACATTTACATCCTTCCTTTAATAAGGAGTACTCCAGATGTTCCCTCACCAGTGTCCTATATAACTGAAGCATCACTTCTGTACTTTTATTTTCAATTCCTGTCTCAATAAACAATAACATTCTATTAGCTTTCTAATTACTTGCTGTACCTGCATATTAACCTTTTGCAATTCATGCAGTCGGACATCCAGATCCCTCTGCATCTCAGAGCTCTGAAATCTCTCACCATTTAAATAATATGCTTTTTTTTAGTCTTCCTGCCAAAATGGATAATTTCACATTTTCCCACATTATACTCTATTTGCCAGATCTTTGCCCATTCACTTAGCCTATCTTAACCTATCTATATCCCTTTGTATCTTCCTTGTGTCCTGTTCATAAATTATTTTACTTTGTGTTATAGGCAAATTTAGTAACCAGTCCTTCGGCCCTTCACCCGAGTCATTGATATAAATTGTAAAAAATTGAGACCCCAGCACTGGTCCTGTGGCACACCACTCTACATCTTACACCAGAAAACGACCCTGTTAGCTAGCCAATCTTCTATCCATGCCAATATGTTACCCCCTACACCATGAGCTTTTATTTTCCACAATAACCTTTGATGTGGAACTTTATCACGTGCCTTCTGGAAATCTAAGTACAGCACATCCATTGATATGCCTTTATCCACAGCACATTTTATTATTTCAAAGAACTCCAGTAAATTGATTAAACATAATTTCCCTCTCTCAAAACCATGTTGACTTTGTCTGATCACCTTTAATTTATTTAAGTGCTCAGTTAGAACGTCTTTAGTAAAAGCTTCCAACATTTTCCCTATGTCAGATGTTAAGCTAACTGGCCTGTGGTTTCCTGCTTTCTATCTGCCTCCCTTTTTTTGAATAAAGGAGGTACGTTTGCTATTTTCCAAAGTAATGGAACCTTCCCTGAATTCAGGGAATTGTGGAAAATTAAAACCAACGCATAAAATATCTCACTAGCCACTCCTTTTAAAACCCTAGGATGAAGTCCATCAGGACCTGGGGACTTGTCAGCCCACAGCTCCAACAATTTTCTCAGTATGACTTCTCTGGTGATTGTAATTTTCCTCCCTCCCTTTCATTTCCTGATTTACAGCTATTTCTGGGATGTTACTTGTTTCCTTTATAGTGAAAATGGATGCAAGCTACCTGTTCAGTTCATCTGCCATCTCCTTATTTTCCATTATTAATTCCCCAGATTCCCTTTCCATTGGATTAATGTTCACTTTAACTAATCTAAAAATATGTATAGCAATTAGCTAGCTTTCTCTCGTACTCTAATTTTTCCCTCATTAATCTTTTAGTCATTCTTTGCTATCTATTATATTCTGTCCAGCCTTCTGACTTGCCACCCATCCTTGTGCAATTGTATGCTTTTTCTTTAAGTTTGATACTAACTCTAACTTTTCCAGTTAATCGTGGATTGTAAGTCCTCCCCTTGGAATTTTTCTTTCTCGTTGGAATGCAAAGCTGAAGGATGAGGCTGAAGAGTGATATTTTCTCTGAAAGTTTGTCTTGTGCCATTACCTAAACTTGTTAGGGAAATTGTCCATAGGAGGAGGAAGTCATTCTATATTTAATGTCAGTATTAAGTCAAATTTACCTTGCCTTGATGTAGCCTGTTGCGTAACTTGCCTATTACTAGTTCTGCTGATTGAGCAATTGTGCAAATAGATGATGTAGCTAATTTTCTTTTCCATTTTGACCTATTCATGTTCTGTGGCTAAAATATAAAAACATCTTGGAATAGTTATAACACATAATGAGGCCATTTGGTCCATTGTGTCTACCTGAGCCATGGGCAAACTGGCATAGGGTAAATAAATCCAAGGAGTTAAATGCATGGCTCAAAGATTGGTGTGGGAGGAATGGGTTTCAGTTCATGGGGCACTGGCACCAGGACTGGGATGGAAGGAGCTGCTCTGGTGGGATGGGCTTCATTTGAACTGTGCTGGGACCAGTGTCCTGGTGACTTGAATAACTGTAGGGAAGGCTTTAAACTAATTAGAGGTGGGGAGGGTTCTGGAGAGGGGATACAGGGGCTTACAAAGCAAAAGGATATGGCAGCATTGCAGGGCAGCTATTTAGGTAATACCCAGAGTGTGACAGGAAGGAACAGAGTGTACAAACATTAAAAAAAGCAGTAAATAGGGTCAAAGGGGGAAAAATTAGTAAAAAGGCAAAATTAATGGCTCTTTACTTAAATGCTTCATAGTATTCGGAACAAAATAAATGAATTAAGTGCACAAATAGAGGTTACTGGATATGATCTTATAGCCATTATGGAGACATGGTCACAAGGAGATCAAAGTTGGGAGCTAAATAATCAGGGATATGTGACTTTTCAAAAGGCTGAAGGAAAGGGTGGTGGGGTAGCTTTGTTAGTACAAGATGGAATAAATACGATAGCAACAAATGATCTTGGATCGGAAGATGTGGAGTCCATATGGGTGGAGGTAAGAAATAACAAGGGGAAGAAGACAGTGGTGCGAGTAGTCTTTGGGCCCCTAACAGTAGCAATATTGTAGGACAGAGAATAAATCAGGAGATAATGAGGGCATGTAAAAAAGGCAGTACATTAATCATGAGCGTCTTTAATCTTATAGATTGGGGAAATTTCCATTGGCAGGGGTAAGAATTCATGGACTGTATTCGAGATAGTTTCCTAGAACAATATGTTGTGGATTCACTGAGGGATCAGGCTATTTTGGATCTGGTAAAGTGTGATGAGGCAGGTTTAATAAATGATCTCAAAGTAAAAGATCCCCTAGGAAACAGTGGCAGAATTTAGCTTTCAGTTTGAGAGTGAGAAACTTGGTTTGGAAACAACTGTGCTAAATAAGGGTAATTACAAAGAAATGAGGGCAGAGTTGGCTGGAATGGACTGGGAATGGAGTTTAGCAGAAAAGACGGTTGATGAACAATGGCAGACATTTAAGAAAATAGTTCATGACTCACAACAAAGATATATCCCAGTGAGGTAGAAGGATTCTGGGTAGGGGATAAACCAACCAATCTTAACCAAGGAAGTAAAGGACAGTAACAAATTGAAAGAAAAAATATACAACGTGGCAAAGATTAATGGTGAGCCAAAGGATTGGGAAGTTTTAAAAACCAACAAAAGATGACCAAAAAAAAAGAGGGAGAGAAAATAAACTTTGAAAGTAAACTAGCAAGTAATATAAAAATAGACAGGAAGAGCTTCTTTAAATATATAGGAAGGAAGAGAGAGGCCAAAGTGAACATAGGCCCCTTAGAGAATGAGGCTGGGGAAATAATAATGGGGAACCAGGAAATGGCAGAGGAATTGAATAACTTTGCATCAGTCTTCACACTAGAAGACACTAATAGCATTCCAAAAATACTAAATAATCAAGGGGCAAAAGCGGGAGTGGAGTGGAGGGGTGGGGGGGGGGAGGTCGGTGGTGGCTGCGGTGGGATGGTGGGAAATGAATAGAATAACTATCACTAGAGAAAAAGTACTAGGAAACTAATGGGGCTAAAGGCCAATAAGTCCCCTGGACCTGATGGGTTGGATCCTAGGATATTAAAGGAAGTAGCTGCAGAGATAGTGGGTGCACTGGTAGCAACCTTCCAAGAATTGTTAGATTCTGGAAAAATCCCAGAGGATCGGAAAACTGCCAATGTAACACCCTTATTCAAAAAGGGAGCGAGAGAAAAAACAGGTAATTGTAGGCCAGTTAGCTTAACATCAGTCATTGGGAAAATGTTAGAGTCTATTATAAAGGATGTATTAGCAGAGCATTTAGAAATACATCATATAGTCAAGCAGAGTCATCATGGCTTCATGAAGGGGAAATCATGCCTGACAAATTTATTAGAATTCTTTGAGGTGGCAACAAGCAGGATAGATAAAGGGGAACCAGTAGATGAAATAAATTTGGAATTCCAAAAGGCACTCAATAAGATACCGCACACCAGGTTACTTAATAAGATAAGAGCCCATGTTGCTGGGGGTAGTATATTAGCATAGAGGATTGGCTAACTATAGAAAACAGAGTTGGGAAAAGGGGAGCATTTTCAGGATGGCAGCCTGCAACTAGTGGAGTGCCACAGGGATCAATGCTGGGACCACAATTATTTACAATATATATTAATGACTTAGATGAGGGAAGTGAATGTACTATCGCCAAGTTTGCGGATGACACAAAAATTGGTGGGAAGGCAAGTGGTGAGGATAACACAAAGAATCTACAGAGGGATAAAGACAGGTTAGGTGGGTGGGCAAAAACTTGGGAGATGGAATATAATGTGGGAAAATGTGAGGTTATGCACTTTGGCAGGAATATTAGAGGAGCTGAATATTAGTTAAATGGAGAAAGACTTCAGAAAGTTGCAGCACAGAGGGATTTGGGGGTCCTTGTGAATGAATCCCAAAAAGCTAGCATACAAATTCAGCAGGTAATAGGGAAGGCAAATGGAATGTTGGCCTTTATTTCAAAGGGAATGGAGTATAAAAATAGTGAAGTCTTGCTAAAACTGTACAAGGCACTAGTTAGACCACATCTAGAATACTGTCAACAGTTTTGATCCCCTTATCTAAGGAAAGATATACTGGCATTGGAAGCAGTCCAGAGAAGGTTCACTAGGTTGATTCCGGATAAGCAGGGATTTTCTTAAGAGGAGGGGTTGTGTAGGTTGGACCTGTACTCATTGGAGTTTAGAAGAATGAGAGGCAACCTTATTGAAACATACAAGATTCTTAGGGGGTTTGATAGGATAGATACTGAAAGGTTGTTTCCTCTTGTGGGAAAGTCTAGGACCAGAAGGCATAATCTCAGAGTGAGAGGTTGCCCACTTAAGACAGAGATGAGGAGGAATTTCTTTGCTCAGAGGGTAGTGAATCTGTGGAATTCTTTACCGCAGAGGGTGGGTGGTTAAGTGTATTCAAGGCTGCGATAGACAGATTTTTAATCAGTAAGGGAATTAAGGGTTATGGGGAAACAGGCAGGAAATTGGAGTTGAGGATTATCAGGTCATCCATGATCTCATTGAATGGCGGAGCAGACTTGGTCAGCCGAGAATCTCGCCATCATCCCTTGATGTTCAATGGCATTGCCATCATTGAATCCCCCACGATCAACATCCTGGGGGTTACCATTGACCAGAAACTGAACTGGACTAGTCATATACACACTCTGGCTACAAGCAGGTCAGAGGCTAGGAATCCTGTGGTGAGTAACTCACCTCCTGACTCCCCAAAGCCTGTCCACCATCTACAAGGCACAAGTCAGGAATGTGATGGAATACTCTTCACTTGCCTGGATGAGTGCAGCTCCAACAACGCTCAGGAAGCTTGCCACCATCCAGGACAAAGCAGCCTGCTTAATTGGTACCACATCCACAAACATTCACTCCCTTCACCACTGACACACAGTGGCAGCAGTGTGTACCATCTACAAGATGCACTGCTGAAACTCATCAAGGTTCCTTAGGCAGCAACTTCCAAACCCATGACCTCTACCATCTAGAAAGACAAGTCAACATATACATGGGGACACCAGCGCCTGGAAGTTCCCCTCCAATCCGCTCCCCATCCTGACTTGGAAACATATCCCCGTTCCTTCACTGTTACTGGGTCAAAATCCTGGAACTCCCTCCCTAACAGCGCAGTGGGTGTACCTACACTACAGGGACTGCAGCAATTCAAGAAGACTACTCACCACCACTTGCTCGAGGGCAATTAGTGATGGGCAATAAATGCCAGTGACACTGACATCCTGCAAATGAATAAAATAAATCTGTCCATCCCAGCCTTAAATATATTCAATGATGGTGCATCTACAACCTTCTGGAGTAGAGATACATGGAGAGTATTCCATCACACTCCTGACTTGTCCCTTGTAGATGGTGGACTGTCTTTGTGGAGTCAGAAGGTGGGTTCCAAAGATTCACAAGTGAAGTAATTTCTCATTTCAGTCCTAACTGATCAGCCCCTTATTATGAGACTGTGCCCCCGTATTTTAGATTACCTGACCAGCAGAAACAAACTCTCCACATCCACTGCGTTAAACTCCTTCAAAATCTTTTATGTTTCAATGAGATTGCCTTTCATTCTTCTGAACTCCAGAGAATATAGGCCCAATTCAGCATCTCATAGCACAACCCTCTCCCCCCAGGGACCAATTTAGTGAACCTTCACTGTATGGCCTCCAATGCCAATTATATTGCTTCTTATGTGTGGAGACCAAAACTACACACACTATTCCAGATGTGGCCTCACCAAAACTCTGTACAATTGTGGCAGAACTTCATTATTCTTGTACTCCAGTCCCCTTGCAATAAAGGCCAACATGCCATTTGCCTTCCTAATTGCTTACTGTACTTGCATGCTAACTTGATGTTTCTTGTATGAGCGCACCCAAGTCTCTTTGAACATCAACACTTACTGGTGTCTCACATTTTAAAAGAAAAATCTGCTTTTCTATTATTCTCAGAGCCAAAGCGAATATTTTCACATTCTTACATTGTACTCCATCTGCCATCTTGTTGTCCACTCACTTAACCTGTCTGTATCTTTCTGCAGCCTTTGTGTTCTCCCCACAGCTTACCTTCCCTCCTAGCTTCCTCCTCATCAGCAAACTTAGATACATTACTCTCTGTCTCTTCACGCCAGTCATTAATTTCGATTGTAAGTAACTGAGGCCCCAGCACTGATCCTTGCGGCACTCCAATATTTTCTGTCTGCTAATTTGAAAATACTCCAATGGTGCCTGCTTCCTGACCATTAACCAATCCTCTGCCCATGCATAATGCATTACCCCCCAACTCTGAGCCTTTATCTTGCCTATTAAACTTCTGTGTGGCACCTTATTGAATTACTTTTAGAAATCCAGGCATACTACATCCATTGGTTTCCCTTTATCTACCCTACTAGTTACATCCTCAAAAAACTTAACATTTGTCAAATCGGATTTCCCTTTAGTAAAACCATGTTGAGTTGTTCTAATTATACTATGTTTTTCTAAGGGTATTGTTAAGATTTCCTTAATAATAGATTTCAACATTTTCCCAACAGCTGATGTTAGGCTAACAGGCCTGTAGTTCACTTTTCTCTCTCCCTCCACCTTTCTTGAAAAGCGGTGTAAGATTTGCCAGTCGCCAATCGAATGGGACTGTTCCCAAACCTGAGGAATTTGGGGAAAATCATAGCTAGCGCATCCACTATCTCTGCAACTATCAACTTCAGCATGCCACGATGTAGGCCATCAGGTCCCAGTGAATTTTTTCAGAGTTTGGTCCCTTAAGTTGCTCCAATATCTTTTCTCTGCCAATATTAATTTCTTTAATTTCCTCACTATTTAGCCCCTAGGGTACTATTTCTGGTATGAAGCTTGTGTCTTCTACTGTGAAGACAGACACAAAATATTTGTGCAATTCCTCTGCCATCTCCTCATTCTTCATGATTTCTCTTGTCTCTGCTTCTAAGGGACATTTTACTTTAGCTACTTTTTTATATATAAAAACTCTTATCTGTTTTTATATTTCTGGCTAGTTTATTTTTTCCCTTTTTATCAGCTTTTTGGTGGCCCTTTGCTGAATTCTAAAACACTGCCAATCTTAAGACTTGCTACTTTTTTTTTTTGCAAGATTGTAAGCATCGCCTTTCAATCTAATCCTACCCTTAACTTCCTGAGTGAGTCATGGATGAGTCCTCCTTGCTGAGTTTTTGGTTTTCAATGGAATGTATTTTTGTTGAACATTTTGAATTGTTTAAATGTCTCCCACTGTTCATTTATCTCCACACTGTTTAGTCTGTTTACCCAATTAACCTTAGCCAGATCTCCCCTCATTTCCCATGTAATTCACTTTGTTTAAGATTTTTGTTTGTCATTGCAATATGCCACTTTCAAGCCTATGTTCAGATAATTATCCAATGCTCTTTTGAAAGCTGCAATTGAATCTGCCTCCACCACACACTCAGGCAGTGCATTCCAAATCCTAATCACTGGCTGTTTTTAAAAAGGTTTCCCCCTCATCACTTTTGATTTTCTTGCCATTCACCTTAAATTGGTACATTCCGGTTCTCACACTTTCTGCCAATGGGAACAGTTTCTCCCTATCTACCCTGTCCAGATACCTCATGATTTTGAACCCCTCAGTCAATCTCCCCTCGACCTTCTGGAAGGAGATCAGTCCCAGCTTTTGCAATCTATCCACATAACTGATGTTGCTCATCCCTGGAGCCGTTCTTATAAATCTTTTCTGCACCTTCTTTAATGCCTTCACATTTTTCCTAACTTGCAATGCCCAGAAGTGGACAGACTGCTCCAGCTGAGGTGGAACCAGTGCTCAAAATGGTTCACCGTAACTTCCTTGCTTTTGAATGCTATGCCTCTATGTATAAAGTCCAGGATTCTGTTGACTTTATTAACCACTTTTTCAACCTTCCCTGCTACCTTCAATGATTTGTGCACCAATACATCCCTGATCTCTCTGGTCCTGCATCCCTTTAGAATTGTATGCTTTATTTTTTATTGCCTCTCCTCATTCTTTATCACTTCCCACTTCTTTGCATTAAATTTCATCTGCCACATCTTTGCCATTCCACCAGCTTATCTGTGTCTTCTTGAAGTCTATCACTATCCTCCTCACAGTTCAAAATACTTCCAAGTTTTGTGTCATCTGCAAATCTTGAAGTTGTGCCTTGCGCACCCAAGTCTAGGTCATATAAGGAAAAACAGTGATCATAGTATTGACCCCTGGGGAATCCCACTGTATACTTTCCTGCAGTCCAAAAAACAACCACTCACCATTACTATTTCCTGTCAGTCAGCCAATTTCATATTAATACTGCTACAGTCCCTTTTATTCCATGGGCTTTAACTTTGCTGACGAGCCTATTATGTGGCACTTTATTGAATGTCTTTTTGAAGTCCATGTATATCAATTGCATTAGCTTCATCAAAAAAAAACAATCAAGTTAAACACTATTTGCTTTTAACAAATCAGTGCAGGCTTTCATCAATTAATCCACATTTGTGAAAGTGACTGTTAATTTTATGTCGCATTATCATTTCTAAAAGCCTTCCCACCACCAATGTTAAAGTGACTGGCCTGTGGTTGCTTGATTTACTTGTGCACCCCTTTTTGCATAAGGATGTAACATTTGCAATTCTTCGGTCTTCTGGCATTAAATCTGTTTCCAGGCCTCTTGCTGATTCTGTATTTTGACTCTTGGTTGATTTGTCACTGTGGGCGGTGGTTTTATTTGTCTTCGCTGTTCAAAGATTTTCTGTTTGGCATGTCACAGTATGGTTGCAATTGGGAATTTACTTTTTGCAATAGCTAGAGGACAGAATAAGAAAACAAACTGATTGGAACATAAGAGGATTACGTACAGTTCTTGTGGTAATAATGCTGAGGTTCAGAAAACTATTGGGGTCTGTCTTTGCAGTGAAATAGTGAAGAACAGAGTGTTAAATTGCTAATGAAATATAGAACAAATACATTAGAAGACAATGCAAATACTGAATCATAGAATTGACATAATGCTGCACGACAAAGATGCAGGATTAGAAACCTACTTGGGGTTAGCAGGTTTCAGGGAGCCTTTCCACTATTGTTCAGCTGGATGGGACTGTCCTTGCCTGGTTCCATTCCTGTCTATCCAGTCATGGCCAAGTCACTTTCACCCATTACCCCTGTGCTCTCTAACCTACATTGGCTTCTGATCCAACAGTGCCATGATATTGTTTACGTTGTAACTCCTGCTGCACAACAAGGGTTGTATGTGCAAAACAAAAACAGTTCTGTGGAAGGGTCATGAGGACTCGAAACGTCAACTCTTTTCTTCTCCGCTGATGCTGCCAGACCTGCTGAGTTTTTCCAGGTAATTCTGTTTTTGTTAAGGGTTGTATATGCCTGCGTAGCACCTACTCCTCCTGCCAGTGCACGTTTTTTTTCACTGGTGATGATGTTGTGTACCTGTTGTCTCCCTCCCAAGCCCCTGTTGAGCGAGATATTGAGAGAGGGTTGGGGAAGGGGCAATAGACGGAATGGCGAGGACTCATGGATGGAATGGCGAGGACTCAAGCGAGAGGGTGGTGAGGGCTCTGGCGAGGGGGCAGCGGGCAGGATGGTGAGGGGTTGGGTGAGGGGGGTAGACAGTGGGTACATACTGATGACATCAGTGGTGGGAGAAACTGAGCATGTGCCAGCGAATGGAGTGGGTGCACATTTCAGTTTGGCAGCAGCAAACAAACCCTTTTAAGAGTTCATTCAACTTGCACCATCTCACTGCTCCTTATCTCTGTAAGCTGTTTCAGCCTGACAATCCTCCGATATCTCTGCATGCTTCCAATTCCGGCCTTTTGCACATCCCAGTTTACTTTGACCCGCTATTAGTGGCATTGTCTTCAGCTGTCTAGGCTTTGAGCTCTGGAATTCCCATAACTTCTCTGCCTCGCTATCTCTTTTTTTTAGATACTCCTTAAATTCTATCTCTTTGACCAAGCTATAATAGCTATTACTATTATCAAACTCCTTAATTGTTTTAAACACCTTCACTAGATCGCCCTCCTCTTCACAGAATCACACAGTGCAGAAGAGGCCCTTCGGCCCATCGAGTCTGCACCAACACGGGAGAAACACCTGATCTATCTACCTAATCCCATTTACCAGCACTTGACCCATAGCCTTGAATGTTATGATGTGCCAGGTGCTCATCCAGGTACTTTTTAACGGATGTGAGGCAACCCACCTCCACCACCCTCCCAGGCAGTGCATTCCAGACCGTCACCACCCTCTGGGTAAAAAAGTTTTTCCTCACACCCCCCCTAAACCTTCTGCCCTTCACCTTGAATTTGTGTCCCCTTATGACTGACCCTTCAACTAAGGGGAACAGCTGCTCCCTATCCACCCTGTCCATGCCCCTCATAATCTTGTACACCTCGATCAGGTCGCCCCTCAGTCTTCTCTGCTCCAGCGTAAACAACGCAAGTCTATCCAACCTCTCTTCATAACTTAAATGTTTCATCCCAGGCAACATCCTGGTGAATCTCCTCTGCACCCCCTCCAGTGCAATCACATCCTTCCTATAATGTGGTGACCAGAACTGCACACAGTACTCCAGCTGTGGCCTCACCAAGGTTCTATACAACTCCAGCATGACCTCCATACTTTTGTAATCTATGCCTCGATTGATAAAGGCAAGTGTCCCATATGCCTTTTTCACCACCCCACTAACATGCCCCTCTGCCTTCAGAGATCTATGGACACACACGCCAAGGTCCCTTTGTTCCTCAGAACTTCATAGTTTCATGCCGTTCATTGAATACTTCCTTGTCAAATTACTCCTTCCAAAGTGTATCACCTCACACTTTTCAGGGTTGAATTCCATCTGCTACTTATCTGCCCATTTGACCATTCCGTCTATATCTTCCTGTAGCCCAAGACACTCAACCTCACTGTTAACCACCCGGCCAATCTTTGTGTCATCCACAACTTACTAATTCTAACCTCACATAGTCATCTATGTTGTTTGTATAAATGACGAATAATAGGGGATCCAGCACAGATCCCTGTGGTACGCCACTGGACACTGGCTTCCAGTCACGAAAGCATCCTTCTGTCATCACCCTCTGTCTCCTACAACTAAGCCAATTTTGAATCCACCTTATCAAATTACCCTGTATCCCATGTGCATTTGCCTTCTTTATAAGTCTCCCATGTGGGACCTTGTCAAAGGCTTTGCTGAAATCCATATAAACTACATCAACTACACTCCCCTCATCTACACACCTGGTCACCTCCTCAAAACATTCAATCAAATTTGTTAGGCATGACCTCCCTCTGACAAAGCCATGCTGGCTATCCCTGATCAAACTTCGCCTCTCCAAGTGGAGATAGATTCTTTCCTTCAGAATTTTCTCCAATAGTTTCCCTACCAGTGACGTGAGACTCACTGGCCTGTAGTTCCCTGGCTTATCTTTACAACCCTTCTTAAATAGCGGAAACACGTTAGCTGTTCTCCAGTCCTCTGGCACTTTCCCCCCCATGGCCAGAGAGGAATTAAAAATTTGGGTCAGAGCCCCTGCGATCTCCTCCCTTGCCTCCCTCAGCAGTCTGGGACACAAATCATCCAGACCTGGAGATTTGTCCACTTTCAAGCCTGGCCAACACTTCCAATACTTTGTCACTCCCTACATCAATTTGCTTAAGAACCTTGCAGTCTCTCTCCCTGAGTTTGATACCTTCATCTTCATTCTCTTGGGTGAAGACGGACGTGAAGTATTCGTTCAACACTGTAGCGATGTCCTCTGGCTCCACCCATAGATTGCCCCCTTGGTCCCCAATGGGCCCTACTCTTTCCCTGGTTATCCTCTTGCCATTGATATACTTATAGAATATCTTGGGGTTTTCCCTACTTTTACCAGCCAGAGCTTTCTCATATCCCCTCTTTGCTCTCCTAATTGCTTTCTTAAGCTCCACCCTGCACTTTCTGTACTCCACTAATGTCTCCGCTGATTTGCTCCCCTTGTACCTGCTAAAAGCCTCTCTTTTCCTTCTCATCGTATCCTGAATATCTCTGGTCATCCATGGTTCTCTGGGCTTGTTACTCCTTCCTATCACCCTAGAGGGAACATGTGGAGCCTGTACCTTCCCCATTTCCTTTTTGAACCCCCCCGCACTGCTCCTCTTTAGATTTCCCCCCAAGTAGCTGTTCCCAGTCTACCTTGGCCTTATTTTACAAAAATCCGCTCTTCCCCCAATCGAAAACATATTTTTGCAACTGGTCTATTCCTTTGTCCATAACAAGCTTAAATTGCACCATGTTGTGGTGGCTATCACTAAAATGCTCCCCCACCACCACCTCAGCCACCTGTCCGGCTTCATTCCCCAGAATTAGGTCCATCAATGCACCATCCCCTTGTTGGACCCTCTACATATTGACCTAAAAAGTTCTGCTGTGCGTATTTCAAGAAATCCACTCCATCCAAGCCCTTAAACAATTAATGTTGGGAAATTTGAATACACCTGATATAATTACCCTATTGTTATTGTTTTTATATACCTCCGCAAACTGTGCACATATTTGCTCTTCAGTTTCCCGCTGACTATCTGGGCAGGTCTATAATAAACACCTAACAATGTAGCTGCCCTTTTTTATTCCTAAGCTCTACCCACAAAGCTTCATTCGATGCCCCCTCCAAGATATCATCTCTCCTTACTGCAGTAACGGGCTCCTTAGCTAATAATGCAAAGCCTCCTCCTCTTTTACCCCCTCCCCTGTCTTGGCTGAAGATTCTATATCCCAGAATGTTGAGCTGCCAATCCTGCCCCTCCCTCAACCACGTCTCAGTGATGGCTCCTATATCACAATTCCACATATCAATCCTCACCCTTAACTCATCCGTTTTATCTGTAATACTCCTGGCAATAAAGTAGAGGCCATCCAGCCTTGCCTTACTCCCTTGAAGCTTAATTTAGCTGTACTCCCTCTGACTTGATTGTTTTACTGTATTATGATGTGTCCCTATTCTGCTAACATTCTGTGTCCCCTCCCTCTGCTGAATTAGTTTAAACTCCTACCGATAGCATTAGCAAACCCGCCCGCAAGGATGTTAGTCCCGCTCTGGTTCAGATGTAGACCGTCCCGCTTGTACAGGTCCCACCTTCCCCAGGAACTGTCCCAGTGATCCAGGAATCTAAAGCCCTCCCTCCTGCACCAGCTCTTAAGCCACGTATTCATCTGCGCTATTCTCTTATTCCTGAGCTCGCTAACACATGACACTGGGAGTAATCCAGAGATTACAACCCAAGAGGTGTTGCTTTTTAGTCTACTGCCTAATTCCCTGAATTCTTGATGCAAGACCTCATCCCTCTTTCTACCTGTCCCATTGGTACCAACATATACCATGACCTCTGCCTTACCATCCTTCCCCTTCAGGATGCCCTGCAGCTGTTCAGTGACATCCCCGGCTCAGGCAGCAGGGAGGCAACACACCATCCTGGAGTCACGTTAACGGCCACAGTAGCACCTATCTGTTCCCCTGACTATAGAATCCCCTATTACTATTGCTCTTCCTCTCTTTCTCCCCTCCTGTACAGACAGGCTGCTTGTGGTGCCAGAAGCTTGGCTCTGTCTGCACTCGCTGGAGTGCAGCCTCCAAAATGGAATACCAATTTGCAAGCGGGACCCCAGGGGACTCCAGAAACCTGTCTGTTTCTCTTGGACTGCCTGATGGTCACCCATTCCCTTCCTTCCTCAAGTCCCTTCAGCTGCGGTGTGACCACCTCTCTAAACGTGCTATCCACGATGCTCTCAGACTCGCGGATGCTCCACAGTGTCCCCAGCCGCCGTTCCAGCTCTGAAACCCGAGTTTCCAGGAGCTGCAGCTGGACACACTTCCTGCACACATGCTGGTCCCAGGCACTGGAAATGTTCCCGGCTTCCCATATGGAGCATGAGGAGCACACCACGGCTTTGAGCTCTCCTGCCATGACTTATCCCTTTAAATTAAACCTTTTAAATCAATTACTCTACAGCCCTCCTTTCCTGATCCTCGTTGCTACAGAATATACGAACTATAAACCACAAAAAAACAGCAAAGTATAAGCGATAAAAGTAGTAAATACTTACCTGACCTTATCTACTACTTACCAGTCACTCCTTTCCCTTGTAGTCTCTACTGCTGCAGCAGGGTAAGAATTATGCAGCACAGAAACAGGCCATTTGACCCAACAGGTCCATGCTGATCTTAATGCTCCACAGAAGCCTTCAACTCCTTTTTATCTAACCCTATCACCATAACCTTCGATCTCTCTCTCCCTCATCTATTTATTCAGTTTCACCTTAAATCTAGCCCTTTAAGTCCTGGTGTTATTCTGGTATATCTGTGTGATACTCTTTTCAAAGCTAATACATGTTTGTGGAGATGTGTTGCCATGCATTGCAGTGATGAGAGTGGTTTGATAGGGAGAGGTTGCAGCCATGCGAGGAGCTGTGGTGAACCTCCAAAGCGAGAGCTAAGTAACTCCGATTAAGTATCTTTGATAACTTGCTGTCATTCTGTTATAGTCAGTGATGCTGTATGTGACTTAGAGCTTCTATCATTAGATAAATATTAAATTGATTCAGGTGTAGCAGAAATAATTTGTGATGCTTGACCCTAAAACATGTCTAGATACTTGACTAAAAATTCATCAGAACATTAGGTAAATCATAATGTAGCGATTCAGCCTTTGGACTGTAAGTGGCCTGGAAATCACAAACATTGGGGATGGTTAAGGCAAATGGTTAAATTTATAAGTGCTCTCGTTTTGATGTTTGTTGTTCATGTTTTTATAACTCCTGTTGAAACAATGTGATGACTATATCTGTAACTGCGCCGTGCTCTTCAATTGATGGGATAGTCTTAATCTAAGAATGAGCCCCAATTGCATTAAAGTGCATACTGCAAATGTCCATGTTTCCCACAATGTCTTTCATTTGTTAAATGGTGGAAGATGTTTACCAGATATGTATAGGCTAAAATCAAAATCAAACTCTGGCTTAAATAACATATGTAAGTTAAGATTTTAAAAACCTACTTTAAAAATTGAAGCATTATGCATTTTATAACATTGCAGACAACCTGCTCGCGTTTATTGCTGTTTAATTTGCTTATTTTGGACATGTGTCAGGAGTTTCACTGAAAAGGGTAAGCCTCGTTACTGTCTAGTGTTTGTTTTGTTATGTATTTAAGTTCTTTAGTTTGGACACATTTCAGAACCCAGGATGGACTAATTAACAGCAGAGAAGACCCTGAATTCCATCTCTTAATGCTTTTTGATCAAAGCAATAATATTTTTGACATGTTGACGGCACAACTAAAAAAAAAAGCTCCCTATTAGGCTGCAATATCATCAAGAGCCCAAAGGTTGCTAATGTTGAAGGACACATACATTATCTGGAAGCCAGGTGATTTAATACTTCAGGGTCTGCAGCCTAGACTTGTGATATGTCCTGACACCCTCTCACCAGGTTCATAATCTAATATGCAAAAACTAATTCACACACAATTTGGGTGTAAATTAATAATTTGGCTGGTGGATTTTTTAATTAATGCTGTGTCTGGGGAAGCAGATGAACAGATGAATTCTTGGCCATGCATAAGTTTCATATTACAGAGGAACACCAAAGAATGTCTGAGAGTCTATTCAACAGCTAATGCTGGAAGAATGGTTGGCAAGACTATCTTAAACTAAAACAGTTGCCACATGAAATTACATGGCCAAGGGAGGAGAACTGGAATAGGGAATACCAGCAGTTATTGTGTTTTTTCTAAAAGGCTGTTTTGTATGATGGAAGTGCTTTCCCCCCCCCCCACCCCCCTAACTGTGCAGGAATTCACCGTTCATGTTATTAACTGGGCAGGTCCTAGATTTCAAGGCTCCTGGCATTTTTGAACAAAAGCAAAATACTGTGACTTTTGGCAATCTGAAATAAAACAAGAACATGATGCAAATACTCAGCAAGCCTGGCAGCATCTGTGGAAAGAGAAAGAGAGTTAATGCTCCAGATCCTCCTTTCAGTGGTGAAGCTGTGCTGTTTTATAAATACATTGTACTGACAGTATGAAGGGGGAGGGGGCAGGAGGGGGAGTCGAGCGTGAGCCGAGCCAGCTGTGTGAGAGAGGGGGTGAGCAGAGAGCTGAGGTGATTGTAGCGGGCCGCTTTGGGCAATGCAGGGAGTGGATGAAGAGCAGAACCAGGAGCGCAGGATGAAGAGTGCCAGAGGTGCGGAAGTGGGGGCTGAGCAGGGCCAGATGTTTTGAAGGACATGGAACCCTAAATAAATCCTGTGAAAATTCGGGTACTCACCAGCCAAACAACCCAAGTGTACCACGAACATCCCAGTGGGACCATCAACACGGGCTCCCCAAGCACCTAAAAAGGCAAGTTCTGGATTTGAGTCTAAGTGGGCTCCCTGGAACTTGTAGTGTTATTACAGCCCTTGTGTTTGCCACTATTCGGTGGGATTGCAAGATCCAGCCCAGTGTTTCAGGCTGATGACCTTTATTGAGTAATTTGTTTCTTACATCTGACTTGAATAGCTTTCTGTCTTTATCAAAGCTTTGCACTGACATGAAACTGCTGGCTCACCTACACTAACATATCAAAAGTATATGTGATTTGAAGAAATAATTAACTTGTAAGTTTAGGCACGTTGTGCAAATGTGAGGAGCTACCTAGCTGCTTCTATGAAACTTCTAGCTACCTGTAGACAGAATTGTTTACTGTCTCATTTCTTCTGCAAAGATGAAATTATTTCAGAAGGCAGCTAATAGAGCCTATTTTAAATTTGCAGTAATTGTCTAAAATTTTATGTGAAGTATTATTGCTGAAAAATATGCAATGCTTCTGTCATCTAAAAATATTTCAAGGCACCTTTTAGTTGTTCCCTGTCAACAAAGGGATCTCATTTTGTCAGTTTCAGATTTGTCAGGTTTTCAGACTTATTCTCAGGTGATTTTCCTGATTATTTTCTTGTAGGATGTTTCTCATGCTGCAGCATTGTGATTTACAATCAATTTTTCATGAGCATTTTTTCCATATTAATTTTTGCATGAAATGCTGCCCAATTTAAACATTTGTTTCATTTAAGTCTGTTGTGTCAAGCTTGGTCATAAAGCCAAACGTTGAACTCTTGCTCTTGTGGAGCAAGTTGTGGACGTTCGTCCATGTATGTTTATTTGAACCATTTACCTGCCAAGCTGTAAGCAAAATAGGGCTGATGTTTCTTGGAATCTTGGAGCTTGCTGTATTGAAATTTGCACCAGGGTTGTGATGGTCTGTTCTTTGGACCCTCTGATACTTTACTAGTAATGCGCACCCCTTTGGGAATGACATAAGGTTGTAGTGATGGAATCAAAATCAACAAGACTTATCTGAAATTTGCTCAAAGTTTCAATGCTATAAACTTTAGAACTTCCCGGATTTATTTACTTTACCATGTGCAAGCCAACGCTTAAAGCTGTTGCAGTGGGTTTATAACACATTGTACAGCAGCATGGTGGGTTCTCCATCACATGATTGTGAATCCTTTTTATAAATGGTAGTGACCATAACAATTTAGTATTGTAACTATGTGGCTTATTTATTGAACAGCCGATTCATTTTGCATATTCCAAGTGAAGAAAGGGACAATGCGATCAGAGTGTGCTTTCAGATTGAGCTGGCCCATTGGTTTTACTTGGACTTCTACTTGCAGAACACACCAGGATTGCCTCAGTGTGGGATAAGAGATTTTGCCAAATCAGATATCCTTTTGACTACATCTGAGGTAGATTTTGTTAACATCTGCAAAATATTTTCCTTGCAGAAATGTCGTGAGCTGATCTCTAGATGTGTAGCAATATATTACAGCCTTTGGAAATAGCAGGTTAGTTTTTGATAGTATGATTTGCTTCTCTGCATTTCCCTGTCCCTTCTCAGCTCCAAATAAGTTGATTTATCCACTCCTCCCTGCACCTGGTGATAAAATTGCACACTTTCTGTCATGCTCAATTCTTTCCTGGGACTTCAAAACTGTGGAAAGCCCCTTTTCCACCCCCGCACCTTCGTATTTATTGTCCCTTCCATTCCAGCTTTTAAAACTCAAGCTGCGAACCTCCTAATCAGCACTTGATTTGCCTGATCTTTCCTCTTACTGTTGGCACAAGACTCCAAAAAGGTGACATCTGGATTCAAATCCAGTTCACATGGCAAGGAAATGTGCCTGGCTGAAAGTCATATAACCAAAATGTTGTTCATTCCTTAATTGCTGTTGCCAAAATGTTGCTTATTCCTTAACTGCTGTTTGCACTCTTCAGTCACTGTTCGTTCTTACTTCGGAAAGGGGATGACGTGGAAAAGATTTTAGATGAATGGAAGGAGTACAAGATGGGAGTGCCGACATATGGTGCAATTATACTAGATGAAACACTGGAAAATGTAAGTAATAACCTAGAATGACTGACTGGTGTAGTACCAGAGGCTCCATATGGTTCCATGTTTGGGAAATGTGAAAGGAGTTTACATCTGTCACGGTTTATATTAAATAAAATAAATGTCAAGTCCTTACCATATGTTTATGGAAGGAAGCCAGTTAATATTAAAAAGCTAATAATGGTAAAGCCATTTCCATCGGCCAGTGAATCATTGTCATTTATGGCATATAAGGAGGCAGTTCGGTCCATCAAATCCACGCCGGCTTCATGTGGAGCAATCCAGTTAGTCCTAGTCCCTCGCTCGGTCCCCATACTGCTCCATGTTTATTTCCTTCAACTGCCCATCCAATTTTCTTCTGAAATCCCCTTGTGGGCAGTGAGCTCCAAGTCATTACCACTCACTGCATATTCCCCCTGAATCTCTTGCTCAAAATCTTAAATTTGTGTCCCCGAGCCCTTGTACAATCAGTTACCTTAAACCGTGGCACATACGCCGGGTCGACTAAAATGACCACCTCATTTTTCCAGCCCCAAAAATCATGCTTATGCACATAATTGGTGTATAAGTTGACTCTCTTTTCCCCCCCCCACACCCACTCCCCTTTACAGCCATAACATGCTATACTCTTATTAGTAGTCAGCCTCAATTCTACTTACCAATACCTTTATAACCAGGCAGAAGTGATCAGGCAGACAATACAGGCTATGTTGCAAATATGCAAAAAAAGAGGTTCAAAGAATAAGTTTCTTTCATGCAGAGTTGTTCGAACATGGAGAGGCCTACCGGAAACAATGTTCAAAGCAGAATTAATAATAGTGCTAAAGAAAGTGAATAAGTATTGGAAAAACATAAAAGAATGAACAGAGAAAAGGGACTAAATGGATAGTCCTTGCATGGAGTGGTCAAATAGTCACCTGTGCTGTAAGATTCTATGATTCTAATAATTGGCCTCAGCAGGTTTAAATTAAGAAGGGGAAAATCTTGCTCTTGATCGCGATCCAGTTTTCCTTGTTAGAGGCACATATTCTGGTTGGGTGAGGACATGATCTGGATTGACTATGATACCCATCACAATCAGCCACTGATTAGTTACTCTTGAGCTTATGCATCACTAATGGTAGATACACAAGCTGCAACTGTAATACTATTCCTGAACAAGGTGTCAGAGTTGTCAATGTCGTCTTGTGGATACTGAGAAATATGAGGTTATGAAGGACAGTATTTTCTGTAAGGCAAGTACTAGATATCTTCTCCATCTAGTATCTAGATTGCAGTGCTTTAATCTGAAAAGCAGAAAATACATGCGACTAGGTATGTCAAAATTGTTAAAGAACCATTTTTAGTGAGCAGTAAAACTTAAATTTATACAAAATCAACAAGACTTCAGATACTGGATGTACCTTTTTCATATTGTGGTTATATTTAAAGGAAAAAACAAACCCATGACACAGCCAATTGGTATGAAAAGTACATTTTGATCTGGTTATTACAGAGTATATGGAGGGGTTTACTTTGAATGACATCACAGTTCTGAATTATAAAATAATATTTTAATTTTCTTCATGTACGTTTTTATCAAAACTGCACTAAGATCTTATTATAGTAAGACAAATGGGGAAAATGTTATTTTAACAGAACGCACTGCAATCTAGAGACCAATGGAGAAGATATCTACTGCTTGCCTGCTAGATCATCTTCTATATCTAATTTAATCAGTTGCAGATCTCCTCTATGAAATGAGGCAAGTGGGAACTTGAATTACGATCCACAACTAATGTTTTTGGTTGCTATTTCCTGCAGTAGACTTGTAGTTTACTTATAGGACTGTACATTGCTGTGACATTGGAATGAATTTTAGTGGGAAAGAAAAGAAATTATTGACTGCATTGTTTACCACATTCACAGTTGTTCCTTTTGAACGTTCTGAATAAATTTGGCTCAACAACAACAACAACTTTTATTTATATGGCACCTTGAACATAATGAAGTGCCCCAAGGCACTCTCAGTAACATTTTAAAACTAAGTATGATGACCAAAACTATGGTCAAAGAGAGAGGTTTTGAGGAGCCTCTTAGAAGAGGAAAGTGAGGTAGAGAAGTGGTGAGGTGTAGGGAAGGAATTCCAGAGCTTGGGGCCTAGGCAACCAAAGGTACAGCCACCAGTGGTGGAGCAGTTATAATTGGTGATTAACAAGAGAACAGAATTAGAGGAGTGCTGATATGTCAGAAGATTGTGGGGCTGGTGGAGATTACAGAGATGGGGAGGGTCAAGGCCAGGGAGGGATTTGAAAACAAGAATGAGAATTTTAAAATCCCTCCCTGGTGTTGCTTGCCTGGCAGTCAGTGTAGATCAGCGAGCACAGGGGTGATGGGGAAACTGGAATTGCTGCGAGTTAAGACACGGGTGACAGAGCTTTTGATCTCAAGTTTACAGAGGGGTGAATGTGGGAGATCAGCCAACAGTGTGTTCAAATAGTTGAGTTTAATGGTAACAGGGTATGAATAAGGGTTTCAGCAGCAAGTGAGCTGAGACGGAGGCAAAGTTGAACAATGTTATGGAGGTGGAAATGGGTGGTCTTGGTGATGGCACAAACATGAAGTCAGAAGCTCATCTTGGGGTCAGCTGTGACACTGAGGTTACGAACCCTGGCTTAATCTCAGACTGCTGCCAGTGAGAGGGATGGTGTCGGTAGCTAGGGAACAGAGTTTGGCGTGGGGACTGAAAACAGTGGCTTCAGGCTACCCAATAATTGGAGGAAATTTCTGCTCATCCAGTACAGGATGTTTGATGAGCAATCTGATAATTTAGCAACAGTGGAGGAACTGAGGTGGAGGTGAGGTAGAGCTCAGTGTAGTCAGTGTATATGTGAGAATTAACACTGCCTTTTAGATGATGTTGCCCAGGGATAGCATGTAGATGAGAAATGGGAGGGGGCCAATGAGATAGTGGTGTGGGAGCAGGAAGAGAAGCTATTGTCAACTCTTTTCTTCTCCGCCGATGCTGCCAGACCTGCTGAGTTTTTCCAGGTAATTCTGTTTTTGCTTTAGCTATTGTAATTGATTCTCTGGCTATGATTAGATAAGACTGGCTCGGTGACAATGTAAGTGCAAAGAGCTGTGGAGAGGTCAGAAATCTGAAGAATGTTGTCCTCTTCTGTTGACCCAGTGCCAAAAAAAAAATTAACAGTATTAAAATGTTAAGAGCTTTGCAAACAGAGAAGCTTAAAATTTGTTCCTGTTTCTATTTGTATAGGTACTTCTTGTTCAGGGTTATTTGGCAAAGTCTGGATGGGGATTTCCAAAGGGCAAAGTGAACAAAGAGGAGGCCCCACATGACTGTGCTGTGAGAGAGGTAAAGTGTGGTGTGTGTTTAAAAAGAAAATCCATTTTTATTTGGATTATTTTAAATCTTTATGCAAAGATTTTGTATCTCTCCCCCATAATCTTAAAACATTATGTCAAAAATATTTTTTAAGCGCTTTTGGACGGGTTTTCATTCAAGTGCCGATAGCTAACACAATCTACTGTGGAATGTTTAAGCTCTTTAAACTGATAGAGAATATGTATATATACTACATATTAAGTATTCTACTTATGATCCAAAAATGATTCAGATTACTGAATTTCTAAATTTCCTCACTGTATTTTGGAATTGTTTTGCCAGTGGTTATTGTTAGAAGTAGTATTCTATAAAGCACCTCCCTTTTTAAAAACTTTTGAAAAGGAAAAACTCATCATGTTTCTTTCTGTTGCCCCCTCCCCCGCCCCACCTTGCTATTCTGATTGAGGGAGAGATGATGATGCAGGGAAAGATGCTTTAATGTGCTTCCTTTCTTCATTTGATGACTTTAAATATTATAAAATAGTTTTAAGAAGTAATAAGCATAGAACTGTATGGAGTTTGATTAAATCTGTGCACTTAGTTTTATGTTCTGTTTATTTGACATTCAGTGATAACTTTTGTATGCTTCTTTCAGGTCCTTGAAGAAACTGGGTTCGACATAAGAGATCGCATTTGTAAAGATGACTTCATTGAACAAAGAATAAATGATCAATTAGCTCGACTGTATATAATCCCAGGAGTTCCAAAGGATACAAAATTTAACCCTAAAACCAGAAGAGAAATCCGGGTATAAAATATTAGAATTTGGAAATTCAGTCTTGTTGTATTCTTAAAGATTGCCTTGGAATCTTGTCAAGCAAGTAGTTCAATGCAGTATAGTCATAAGACTGCTTTGTTGCACTGAATAGTGTGCTAAAGAGAATATGTATGCATATCTCTTGATCTCTTGTAATTCAAAGTTCTCCTCAGTAACTGATTCATGCTTATTATGTGAAGTGCAAATTTGACAAAAGTAATGTAAATTTTCAAGAGTTATGCTGACACTTGGAATTGTGTTTAACCCCTTTCTTCTCCACCTCTGCTCAGTTACTAAAATGACTCTCTTCCACCTCCTCCCTACCCCCTCTTTTTCTGTTCTGTACCTTCGCCCCAAGGCTTGATGTCTTCAGCCTTCTATCTGGCCTTCCTGCATCAACTTTCCACAAGTTTAAGCTCACTCATAGCCAAAATTTTTACCCAAACTAAGTCTGTTCCCTTCCCATTTTTTCCAGTCTTCCGAATCCCAGTGGTCAATTTCAAACTTCTCATCTTGTTTTCAGATTCCTTCCTGCTTTACCCTGCCTTGCTTCTCCCTGCGCTTCCTTGGCTAATCTTAATGGAGGGATTTTCCTTATCCCTGAATGTTGCTGTTTCATCATTGATAACTTCTCCGGCCACTTTGCTGTACTCTGCAGCTATACTCGCTTCCTCTGCTTTGTCATCTCTCATCGCTTTCAAAAACTTTCACAAGAGCTTTTCTTTTAAACTATGTCCCTAATTCTTATCCTAGTTTCTGCTTGCCTCCTTTCTCCCTAAGCAGCGTCCGCCCAACCATTCCTTTCTGCTCTGAGGTGCCATCTTACAGATTTTGAAGTGCTATACAAATGCAAGTTTTTAATCCTGCCATATATTTGGTTTATAGAATATTGACTGGTTTCCCATCGAGAAGTTGCCATCCCGTAGGAATGACATGACTCCTAAGTCAAAACTGGGTTTAGCACCAAATAAGTTTTTCATGGCTATTCCATTTATAAGGTATGGTTGAACATGTGACACCCTTTTTTTTTTACTTAAAAGATCTAATTTATGATTTTAAAAAAAATGCCTCCTGCCCCCTATTTAAATGGGTTCACATTCAAGGTGTACACTACCAATCCAGAAGCATATTTCATTATTTAAAATTCTGTTTTTATTATTGGATGAGAAAATGAGAAGATCATCGCACTGTACCAAGCTAGTGCTAAGTGGTTCATTTATAAAGCTCATTTTGTTGATTTACAAGTTTGTAAATCTTGTTGATATGAAACTAGCAAGTTTGCTGTTAAATAGTTACTTCAGAGTTTTAAATATGCCACTGTTATTATCACAGGCCGCTGAGAGACTGGATATCCAAAAACTATGCAGATTCTTCAGATAGTGACGGCCTTGTATCCAATAGCACAACTCCATCCAAAACTTTATTGGAAAAAGTAAATGCAAGGTAAGTGTATCTTGGATGACAGATATGACTGACATTTGAAAGCTTATGTACTTTTTTGCCAGTATATTGTAATTTTATTTTTGCTGGTACAGTATTGGAGAGAGACTATTAATCAACAGCTAAATTAGTTTGCACAGTGTGAGAATTGAAAATTCAGCAATTTATTTTAAATTGGGAGTGCCTTTTTTTTTAAGATGTGAAACCTGGACTGTGGTTTAAATCATTTGCCTGCTTCTCTGATTCTGATGCTTTGAAGGCCACTTGTTTGCCAATTATAGTGCCACCCCCACCAGAGCTCTCTGTCACTTGCTTTCTGTGTCTTACTGACTTTTATAATCTCATTCTCATCTAATAAATGTAGCGATGCAGCATTTATATCTTTCATATTAGTATAGGATGTGGTCTTTCAGTTTTGTTCTGCACCTGCTATAGCGATACTAGAGTATAACAGTGGATTTTTATGAAAAACACCACTCCATGACCCATCTCCAACATGACATACTGATGTAGGCTCAGTCTGTTCCCCTTGGCCCCTGAAGTAGGAATATAGGCTTTACTGTTTTAAAAATAAAATTAGAACTCGTATCTAGCTGGTTAGAAGTTCCACCAATGAAATACAGGTGTGTAATATTGTGGATCATTATCACATTTTTGCTCATTTTATACACTGGGAAATAATATAGGGCAGGATTTCCCGGTCGGCAGCATTTAGCCTCAGGGAGATGAGTGTGCTCTTTCGTGTGCATGCACGAAAGCGCACTCTCGGCTGAGGGAATTCCCTCACCTGTGTGGGGAGTGCATAGCGCTTTCTGGTGGATGTCACGGTGGGTGGGCCTTAATTGGCCCACCCATGTAAAATAGCAGCGCGCCCCCAATTGGGGGCGCCGATTGGAGGCGCACCTGCAAGTGCCTGCTCCTGAACCCCTTTGAACTCCAGGGTAACTATAGCACACTGACCCCTCCCCCACCCCAGTCCCCATGGGACTCCTCAATTACCCTCCCGACTACCTCCACCCCCCCTGACTATCTCTTCCTCTTAATTAATGCAAGTAAGCTACTCTCCTGAACAAAATAAAACATACAAATTTAATGGGCAGGAAACGAGCCAGACAAACTTTCCCCACTTCATGTTGGATGAAACTTCATGACTAAAGACCTTTTCACCCTTCCATCCCCCACCCTTGGTAGAGGTGAAAAATCCCAAGACCAGTAAAGAAAAGTTGCTCTGAAAAACCCGCTTTCGACCCCCTCAGGAGATCAAAACCAGTTTCAGGGGTATGAACCAAGTATTACCTATAAAGGTTCTTGCTTTCTATATGATATGATCTCTCCTCCAGTCGAGGACCAGCCCAATTTGCTATTGAAGGCGTACAGAGCATCCGCCCACCAGACCAGCCAAGGTTCATTACTACTGAGACTGTCCAAATTCATTTTACCTGGAAGTTTCAGCCAACTCGCAGAAGTAGGATTAAAATTTAGATCCCTGATGCAAAAGACTATTTTACTGTGTCACCCAGTCCTCTGCAGTGCTTCATTTTATAGCTATTTCCTATCGCATGGTCCATCAGGAATAATAATGCGGTAATGGTATAACTGAAGGAATTGTTGTATCACCTGTGGCTCAGTAGGTAGTGCTGTTATTTGATTAAGAAGTGGATTCACATCTCAGTCCAGAGAATGAGCAAATAATCCAAGCTGACACTCCCATTGCAGTACTGAAGGTGTGCTCTACTGCTGGAGGTGCTGTCTTTCAGTTGAGGCGTTAAAGCAAGGCCCCGTCTGCCCTTGTGTGGAGGCAAAGGATCCCATGACTTTAAAAAAACAGGAACAAGGAGTTCTCCCTGGTGTCCTAGCCGATATTTATCCCTCAACCAACATTGCCAAAGCGGGTTATCTTGTTATTATCTCCTAACTGTTTGTGGGACTTTGCTGTGTGCAAATTGACTGGTGCGTTTCCTGTATCACAGCTGCTTATGGCTTTGATTGAATTATGCTGTACAGTTTAAGGGATTATTTTAACAAATTGACAAGTGTTCAATAATCAATTTGAATTGAAAGGAAAAATTTGGCATGAAAGGCTTTGTAGCTTAGAGAGAGAGGGGTAAGGAACTTTAGTGGTTGTGGGAGGAATGTTGCTGCACTTTTACAGGTGATGTGAAATTTTTAACTTGACCAGAAAAACCAATCATGGCCTCCTGTTTAATGTCTTAGCTGGTAAAATGTACACCTGACAATGTAACATTACCTTAGCTCTATTCTGAAATGTTAGCCATGATTATGTGCTTGGGTTCTGGAGTGGAATTTGAAACTTTAGTTTGAAAGATTCAAATGAAAAACAACCACTCTACCTTTTCATCAAACTGAAAAATCTTCTTTCAAATACGTGTACATTTATGTTTCATAGATCAAGTGCACGGCCAAATCCACAATTACTTGAGGGGTCCACAGGAGAACTGTTGGGATGCTCCAACAAACAGAGACCACTGCAAAAGCCTTTCAGTCAAAGCAATCCGTGTGATATTTCTGAGATCACAAAGGCAAAGGTAATTGTAACTGAAGAAATGTATATGGACTTTTCTGTGGGGTACAAGTTGAGTAAAATGAAAAATTATTTTCAGTTGAATGGGATGGTGGCACTCTTGCATTGTATGTGTTCATAGCTTTGTTTCTTGCAAATAATCTGGAAATACAAGGTGATGAGCCTTGGCAAATATTTTGGATATGTAATTATTAATGGAAGTTTTTCTTTGAACATTTAATCATGTAATTTTAATGTAGTGCAGGAACAGAGAAAAGTTTTTTTTCATTATTTTAGGCAAGTTTCCTACTTGGCTGCAAATTTATCCCCTTTATCTAACCAGCGGAAACTTGGTGTTCTGATCCAACTCATCCCACTCCCTGCCACAGGCCTGACCTGATCTTAATAGTCACCCTGCCCTATGCTTGCCTTTTTTCTTTTAAATACAGTGGACATTGCTACTTTAAAAATAAACTAATTTCAACACTATTTGTGCTGTTAAAGTAGGGCACGTAACTTAAAATACACAAGTTGTTAAAGGTAATTAAACATAATTTTGCACTATTATTTTAAAGCAGTAGAAGTAATCACAGATACTGTAGAATTTTTTTTAAAATGGAAGTGGAAATGGAGAACCAACAAAATGCAAATAATAGGGGAAAATATGGCTTATATTTCATCCGTTTGAGCAATATGACTAAGAGAGCTGTAAAGTACTCTTGGTGCAGCACTATCTGCTGTATCCCTGGGAGGGCATTAAGTGCTATACCAAGGACATCTTCACAAGAATAGTCAAGAGTAAGCTACATGCTGTTTCAAATTTTTTATTAACTTTGTTTTCATTTCCCACCCTTTCATTTTAAAGAAATAGTCACCATCTTAAATCCTCAACGTGTTTATAAAATTATGAATAACGATAGGAAGAAATCCCCTGGCCCATCCATTTTGTTCCACACAATTGTGAAATCTTGTGCACCACAATATTTGTACTCCCTACACCACCCAAAACCATATGACCTGCTGGGAGAGGCAAAGAATCAGGTTTTAAAAACCCAGGCCAATCTGGGAATTTCTTCTGTCCTTCCCTTGGGTAATTAAAATTAGTTCAGGAGATTTACTCTGGCCCTGAGAATTCTATGCAATACCTACCTTTCGTACGATGTGATTTCCTCCCCAGCCAGAAATGGGCCCCGCTTTCACTTGATGTAATTCAGTGAATTTGGCATCCACCGCATGAGCCAGCAGCCACTATTCTTTTGGAAAAGAACCTAGATATGACCTTGCACAACCTAAACTACTGACCACTGGTCCTCCTAAACCTATTTAATGGAAACATTATACTCTATTCAGGATCTATTTCTTTGGGAGGTAACACTCTTTTGCCTCTGAATCAGAAGGTTGTGGCTTAGAACCCGACTCCAAGACTTGAGCGCAACAATCCAGGCTGCCAGTGCAGTGCAGTACTGATTTGAGAGCTGCACTGTTTGAGATGAGGTTTTTCAGATGAGACATTAAACTGAGGTTCTTTCTGCCCTCTCTGGTGAACATCGAGATAGTGCCATAGGATTTTTAAGGGCAAGGGAGTTATCCCTGCTATCCTGGCCAATATTCTTCCTTCAATCAACATTACAAAAAAAAAATCTGGTCATTATCAAATTGCTGTGCGTGGCACCTCATTGTGCACAAATTGATTGTCATGGTTTCTACATTACAACAGTGTCTACGTTTCAAAAATACTTCGTTGACTGTGGGACACTTTGGGATGTCCAGTGGCCGTGATAGTTGCTATATAATTGTAATTCTTTTTTTTTAAAGATAATGGTTATCCTTCTTTAAATCTATGGGAACCATCCCAGAGTATAGTAAGCTATTTGAAAATTAGGACAAGAGGCTTGCACAACAGGTGTCCCATCCCCCTGAGCACTTTCAGGTAGATATCATCTGGCTCACCTGCCATATCTATTTTCAGGTTCCAATTTTACTTAACATAGATGAACATATTGTTTTAACGACATCATTAACAGCTAACAATCAAGTATCATTTTCAAAAGTGAAGATTGATGCAAAGTACTAATTTAATATTTCTGGAATATGAGGTGCAAATACCTTCATTTGTATGAAATTAGCTCTGCTGGTAGCCGATGTTGTTTAATAGAGGGAAGAAAGTAATTTCAGGTTTATTTACATTACACATTTGAATTTTTCTTAATTTTATATCAGTCGCACAATATCAGAAGTAATGGCAGAAAACAGCATCAAGATACTCCAAACCAGAAGAAGAAACCTAATGGAGTAAATAATCAGCAAGTCAAACAATATCAGATATTGGTGAGTTTTTGCTATATATTTAGTCAAAATTCTGAATTGCTCTAATGCAAATGGAAAATATTTGTGAAAAGGAACACTAGGTATGTTTATAATTCCAACATCAGTCACAGTGTATTTTATAATTTAAGAAAAAGCTCACTTATAGGTCTGTCAGGTTGGAGGTTTAAAACATTTATCTGAGACATTTTACATTCTCACTTTACATCACTACATTCTACATCATACTTTAGTAAATTGGTGGGGTCTTTTAGCACTCTTTAACATTTGTACAATGGTATAATTTTAGATTGTGTACCAGAGTGCTTGTAGCTGTCCTAGGCTAATATTGGCCCCAGTTGACACTGCTGCTGCAAGTATGGCGACAGGTTGCTAATTCTGGTTGTGTGACATATTTCATGGCTGGCCAAGATTTTGTGTCTCAAATGGCAGAACTAACTACTTCTAAGGATATAATATTTACAAGTGTGGGAAACACGCTGGTACTAACATTGGTGTATGCTGATATTAATTCTTGTTTATCTGAAGCTGAAATTGATGATCATTTTCTTATAGCCAAAGCTAGTTGATGATATGCTGCTAATCCTGACCTTTTATAAGATGTGGAAGTAATGGTAAAAGAAATGGGATTTGTACGATCTTGCTTTAAACTTTGAACAAATAATTATTTTAATTTAGCAAAATAGGAAAGAATATGGGAACAGGAGTCCATTCAGCCCCTTGAGCCTGTTCTGCCATTCAGTTAGATCATGGCTGATCTGTATCTCCACTCCAATTTATTTTTGGACTAGATGCAAGGCTTGCACTTACTTATGTTTGCAGAGCTAATGCAGAAAGTTTGCTAGATATGACAGTCCTAAGGCTAAGTTTGTGCTTGAATTATTTTGTAGTTTCATTTGTCTTAGGAGAATTGCTTCATAGATTATAATGCCTTTGGAAAAATCAGTTGTTTCTATGCGAAAAACCTAGACATTTTTCTTATTAAAATTTATGAATACCCATCACTAAATATTGTAAACTGATTGAAGAATGTGTTTCACCTTTTAGTTTCTCAAGCAGCAATTGAGGAAAAATAAAACTTTGTTTGACTTGCACTCTGGCCAGTTATTATCACAGCATGCAGTAGGGAGACTTCTGACAATTATTGGCAATTGACCAACATGGAATAATATACACACTTTTCCACAAAGCAATGGCCCTGATTTTGTGATCAGCGGTGAATGAACAGCATCAACCATTAATTAAACTTGCATTTGCCTGCAGAATATTATGGAACTTCCTGTGATTAGCCATTTCATTAGAGGACTCTTAAAGGGGATCTGGGTGTATCTCTTTAACCAGTCTGATTGAAGAATTGTTAACCAAGCATATGAAGTCTGGAGCAGGAAGTGATTCATTCAATGCCACATCATGTACCTAAAATGAAATGGAAAAATGGGATTAAAGACAAATGAAAGAAAAAGTTTTTAAAAAAACCATATTTTATTTTTGATACCACTAAAGTAATTGAAATCTGATGGAATAAGACTCTACACTTGCAAAAGTTAATTTTCAGTGCCTGAGGGGTTGTTGGCTTTTGTCATTTAAAAATGTACTCAGTGGATTGGATGAACCCTAACTTTTTCTGTTTAGTTTAATGCATGTATATCACAGATGTACAGAGTCTTCATGCCACTTCATGTGTATCAATGCTATGTCTCTTGTTGATATGCTGTTACAGTGAAGCTTCTGGAGGAGCATGCTAACTCAGACAGCAGCTTCAAGATTTCTGTACTTCAACTTTTATTTTATTCAATCATGGCATGTGGGTGTCGCTGGCTAGCCAGCATTTCCCTTGACAAGGTGGTGGTGAACTGCCGCCTTGAACCGCTGCAGTCCATGTGGTATGAGTACGCCCACAGTGCTGTTAGGGAGGGAGTTCCAGGATTTTGACCCTGCGACAGTGAAGGAACGGTGATATAGTTCCAGAACTGAGCATGTGTAGTTTTCAGAAGTTGTTGTCCAATTTACTTTTTGAAAACAGTGAATGCTGAAAGCATCACCAATATTTTACTGCATGATCTGAGCCATTATTGTTAATCTAATAATTCAAGATGAAAAGCTTTGGCCCGGTTGTTCTTCAAGCTGGCCTCAACATTAAAGGTGGAGATTCAGCCAGTGGATTAGTTGCTGTAAAATTCCTTTGTACACTATTTTAATTTTTAACCAGTCGGTTGCCAGAGAAAATTAGCCTTAATTTATCTAGATTTTGACCTCTTATGAATTATAACAAAATAGCGTTAAAAAGTTTGTGGAGATGAGTAAAAAATGCTTGTATAGATATAATCTTCATTGTTTTAATGTAGGCCAACATCCAAATTTAAAAATGCTATTTTATCCATAAATACAGGTTACAACATGTTACAGTGTCATACCATTTCAGATGGGTACAGATTTGATTTGTGACCTCTTGAATTTGCTGATCTGAGCCAGGTAGTGTGAGAGACATTGAAGTCGGCCTGTGCTGTCTCTGAGTTAGACAAGGGAAAATCATGTGTGTTTTTAATGCTAAATGGTGCCGATCTCCCTTTAATTTCAAGGGTATCTGTGATGACAGGATTGATACCTTGACTATGATGCCACTGTCCTTGAGTTATTGGATTCTCACTGTATCCACTCATGGGAAGTAAAGGCATTTTCTTGAGGTACTAGAAGAATTCTGGTACTTGTAAAACTACTTCCTGTATGAATCACCTTCTTCAGAAGAGGAAGGGTGAAAACTTCAAAAAATTGAATCTTTGAGCAGATTATGGATCCTTTGGTCTCTTCTTTTGTCACTGAACTCGAGTACAGTGGCATCATAGTCAAGGCATCACTGTTATCACAGACACACTTGCACTTAAGGAAGATTGGCACCATTTGGCATTAAAAACACAAATGATTTTGCCTTGTCTAATTCAGGGACAGCACAGGCTGACTTCAATGTCTCATGCAGTACCTGGCTCAGATCAGCAAATTCAAGTGGTCACAAAAAAATGAAGGACAAGGTCTGATGTTCAAGATCAATTGATCCATTCGGCATCAATCCCTGAAAGGAACATTCCTTCTTTGGATTCCTATTTCTCTGTCTGGTCATTTTGAAAGGTTTATAAAGGATGTTGGGCTTTGGCATGAAAAGGTTAGAAAGTTGCATGAAACGAGTTACACGATCAATGAAAAGCTGACATTTTGACCCTTGGGTGTTCTGGAGCCCTAAGGATTTTAGGAAGTGGAGAGGGGGTTTTAAAAGTGGACAGAAATAAATGTGATGAGGTCATGTTTAATGCAATTTAGCCTTTGCACACTGGGCAATCTATTCAATCCTTGGAATTGGCCATTGGTTTTCTTTTTAGGTGATTAGTGCAATACTAGAGAGGAGAATTTAGCTGCTGACATTTTCTGCTGAAATGTGCAAGTGCAGATGAAAAATATTTTTTATGGGTATTTGGAAAGACTGGACAGAATGGATTGTTGCAGAATTATAATTGTGTTTAATGCAGTTTAATGAATCACATTTATGGTGGTATTCATGCACTAACCAGATTGTGGGTATTTATTGTTCCTTTCCATTGTTCTATTGCATGTTTGGAATGATCTTCAGCGTTGCTGTAGTAACTTTGTACATTGTCTGCTTTATTTGCAAACATATAATGTTGTTTCAAAAATAGTCAGAAGTTAAAACCTGTCCCATTTTCAATGTGTCATGAAGGTATAATAATTTTCATAATATTTTTCTGGCTTATTATAAAGTAGGTTTATGGAGGTAAGTAGTTGGGGGATGTGTGTGTGTGTGTGTGTGTGTTTTAATTACATTTGAAGTCAGGTACACTGCAGGCTTTGACTCATCAAAAGAAGCTAGGTAAAACTCAGCAGGTCTGGCAGCATCGGCGGAGAAGAAAAGAGTTGACATTTCGAGTCCTCATGACCCTTCAACAGAACTGAGTGAATAATAAAACTGCTGAGTTTTTCCAGGTAATTCTGTTTTTGTTTTGGATTTCCAGCATCTGCAGTTTTTTGTTTTTATTTTCTTTTTTAAAAGAAGCTAGGTGTTTGGCTTAGCATGTAAGGTGTGAAGGGAATTTGCATTTTTAGATAGATGGAGGAGGATTTGGATTTCAAAGGGATCTCAGTCTGTTTACAAATAGCCAGGCAAACAAGCTAAGGAATGTGTTTGTTTTCCCAAGGGTTACTTTCAATATAGTCACAACATGAAAGTTTTTATGTTATGAGGGAGATACAGCTTCAGTGATTTATGAAACAATATAATTTACACATTAAAAGGGGAAAAAACATATATTAAGGTTAAAAGGGGAAAAATATATATATAAAGGAAAATGAGGCTATGTGTCAAGGGGAGGCATTGTGAGATCTAACAGAAATGTGTGAAATAGTCTTAATGAAACCTTCAGTATTTGTGCTTAAGCCTGCTGTCTACAGAAACTGGAGCTGGAGAAAAGACATTTGGAATTCCATTGTCCAGAGTATTGTGTTAAATTGCTGGATCTATTTAAAATCTGAAATCTCTTTTTGGACCATTGCCTTAAAGGGTGTGTAACTGGGAGTCAGGTTAATTATGAATTTTAGGAGTTAATACAGTAGTAATTTGTAGTCCTATGTATGTGCTTGAAATCTTTTTTGTTAATAATTATTTTAATTTAGTTTAAAAAAAATCTTGGTGGGCTTATTACTTATGAATTCAGTGTACTCAGCTCAAAAAATACAAATTGCAAAACCGTTAGTGCAATCAAGTTTCCCTCGTGGATTTGACTGGCGTGGCACACATCATCTGTCACATCATAACAAATGTGGTATTTGTAATCTTTTCACACAAACGTTGCCGTTCTTATACATTAAGCGAAGTACAGAAAAGTTATTGCACATTATCTCTTTAGAGGTTTAGTAATGGCTCTCTACTATAAGCTGAATAAGCCCCATACAGGGCCTCTGTTAACTGATATACCTTCCATTAACTGGTCACTTAACCTATTTTAGGCATGTGCTTCTATAGCTAATGCAGATATGTAACTTGTGAAGGCTAGCATTAATGCCCATGTTAATTCCTCTATTTTAACACATTTTAGTGCTATGTCCTTAATGTCGTGTTAACACCATTTATTAGTGAACTTCAGCTTGTTCTTTTTACCTTTTTAGAAATCTGATAAAAAGCTTCAGCCAAGACGTTTACAGGACAATTTTGAAATGGGTAAGATCTCTGAAAAATATCCTGCAATGTTGTAGATATGTACCTCTAAATTCTGTTATGCAGAATTTGATGCTAATGTGCATTCATATTTTAAAAATAATTTTTGTTGGTAAATATAGAAGTATATTGATCATTCTTTTTTCCATTTAGATACAGTCTGTGAACTTTGCAGCTCTAATCAGCTCTTGGATTATACTGGGACATGCATATCAACTTCTGATCTCTCTGATTCCTGCAGTGGGCACTCCAATTTTAGTTTTTCATCCAGGGCCTTTCTCAGCTTCAAGTTTGATCGAGATGCAATTATGAAATGCTTTGACCTATGACAGGATGTTGGGCTTTGGCGTGAAGAGATCAGAAGGTTGCATGGAACAAGTTACAAGATCAATGAAAAACTGACATTTTGACCTTTGGGTGTTCTAGAGCTCTAAGGATTTTAGGAAGTGGAGAGGGGTTTTTAAAAGTGGACAGAAATAAATGTGATGAGGTCATGTTTAATGCAATTTAGCCTTTGCACATCGGGTAATCTATTCAGTCCTTGGAATTGACCATTGGTTTTCTTTTTAGGTGATTAGTACGATACTGGAGAGGAGAAATATTTTTGTTCTTTCTAAATAATCTTTCCTTCCTTTTTTCTCTCTTTACGCCATCCCCACCCATGACTTCAGCTTGGATGACATGTTCTGCTGAATGTGCAAGTGCAGATGAAAGATACCTTTTTTTATGGGTATTTGGAAAGACAGAATGGATTGTTGGAGAATTATACTTGTGTTTAATGCAGTCTTATGAATCACATTTATGATGGTATTCATGCACTAACCAGATTGTGGGTACTTATTGTTCATTTCCATTGTTCGATTGCGTGTTTGGAATGAACTTCAGTGTTTCTGTAGTTACAGGATGTTAAACTGGTTTTCAGCTTATTGACTGTTCATTTCTGGTAGTTGTTCCCAGATTGTTGTTTTTGTTTTCTTTGCTTCCATTAATTCAGTACCTTTGGTACAATTTCAAGGAATTTTCTCATATACATGGGTCAGTTATATTGGCACTCTAGAAGTTCATTGTAAGAATGGGGAACTGATTGTTCAGTTTAAAAATCTTCTCAGACTCACAGTTGAGAATATTACCTCGTTATTTCAGTCATTCAGGCCATTAATAAATCGATGGTTAGATTGCATAGAATTCCTTGGTCAGCAAGTTCCAAGAAGCTATGGACTTAAAAATATTACGAGTGACTTAGCGACAATTTGGTTTATTAAACCCATTGATTCCCTTGACTATGTTTAATGTTTTATTAAAAAAGAAACTCCTTGGCTAGATAACGCACTTGATGTGACAAGTCACAAATCTTGACCCTTTATGGACAGTTTCTAGTTAAAATTCTATCAGCCTTAATCATTATTGAACATTGCTCCAGGGCACAAAGTTACCCAAATTCATTTTGGAAATAATCTTAGTGAGATGAAGGGCACTCTTTTTTTTAAAGAGTAACTTCAGATCTTTTTCCAGCTAATTCACCTACTTATTCACAGACAACCTGACTGCTATCCTGCTGCAGAGGAAGGAAACCTCAAAAGCCATGACCTCTCTCTTTTGTTGAAGTCACTTGTACACCCCAAAACCAGTACCTTTCACGCAAATATGGTTTTTTATAATTGATTTTGTATTTTGAGAATTTTAAAAGATAGCTAAATTGAATTTATTTTCAATGTTCTAATTCTGCTCAACCTCTGTATGTAACATTGCAGTACATGGGGTTAGTGTAGAAGCAGCTAATTTATGATGGTTTACTGTTTAATAACAAGTAACTATCCTTTAAACTTTATAACCTTATAAACACAATAGCATTTTAAAACTGTGACAATATTGTAATAAGGGATACACTTACTTTGTTTATCCCATTTTCATCTCTTACCTAGTAAAAGCGTTTGAATGAAGAGGATAACATTTTGTGAGGTAGACTGTTTTGAGCTTTTATTGAAAATAAAATCAATTTGCATTAGAATAGAATTCTTACGGTGGGAGTTTGTTTCAAAACTGATTGCAAGTTCTACAAGTCTCAAGTTCTGGTGGTAAAGTTTCAGCTTTGGGCACAATCAATGATCTGGTAAATTATGCCCAAAATTATGCTATTTTTGAGAAGTTTTTTTCCCTCAGTTTTCTGCTAAAATTCATTTGCATGTTAACACATGCAAAATCTCCCATGAACCAGTGCAATTGGAATGTGTTTTGGAATTTTTTTTAAAATTCCTTGATATATTTAAGAGTGGTAACTTGGTGCAGTTTAATTATAAATGGATTTAATTACAAAAATATTTTAATCCTTGTCAACCATCTATGAGTAATCTTTAAATAACTGAAAATGACTTTATAATTTATATATAGAACCTAGTTACAATGGAATGCTATAGTCAGTTTCATAGTAAATTCAAAAGGGGAATTTTTCAAAAGTTTTTGTAACACGTCTATTAGTGTCCTTTCACCTAAGAGAACCAGATTAATTTTTAGAGCTGCCTCGCAGGCTTGCAAACAAGTGCAATTAACAGAAACTCGCAATGGTAATTAATTCAATATGGGCACATGGTCAGTTTGGTGACCACAATGTTAATTTTTAAAATAACCCAAAAGAACATGACAATTCAATTTGTTCTTTAAAATTCTGCAAACTTCTGTGCTGGTTTCACTGATTTTGGGTGATTCGTCCTGAAGAAAACCTGCAGAGCAGAGCAGAACCTCCAGGCCTCTATCTTTTATTCTGATCTCTGGGCATAACAGAAGTGTTATGGAGAAACGTCTGGAAATGTTAATTAACTTTTTAAAAAAAAAACATTCTGGGTAAGTAAGACCGCTGATTGTGATTTATTTTTAAAAAGCTTCATGCCTAAGACAGTTTATTAAAAATGTTGCCCAGAAATAGAACAAAAGCACTTAATTACAAAATTAGAAACCTGTCTGTTAAATACTGTTTCATTAAAACACTAACTGTTCAAAGGACGTAATAAAACATGTTAAGTTTTTTTTTAAATGACTTTATCCCACTGCCTTCCCCAATTCATTTCACTTTGGTTAATGTGCAGACAAATTTTATAATGTGGATTTTCTCAGTACAGATTATGGTGTGTCATATAACAGAATTAACATTGGCTATGTCAAAATTATTGTGTAGTAACATTTTTATAATGTTTAGCTAGCTTCCAGTATTACCTGTGGCTCACATTAATAAATTTATTGACTCAATATTGCTTTAAGTTATTACTCACAGGCTGCAGGTATGAGTAAAGATTAACTATAAGAAAAATAGATCTTTGCATATTTATAATTAGGGAAAACTTAGAGTAATATAACTGTTATTGGTAGAAAATGCAAAATTAGAATCGTGTAAAGTACACCCTAATTAGTTATGTTTTGGGAATATTAACTCATTTCATACCAACAGATAAACTGGAAGATTTTAGAAATCTATATCCTACATATTGAGATCTGCTTGCACCATTCATACCATCCTGTTATCATCAGCACGGTTGCTTATAATGACAATTAAAATGCAATTCTATTACTGAAATGCAAAGAAAATCACTCCCCCTCCCCACCCCAGCCCCCAAAAACCATCCAGCCTCTATATTATTACACAATAGTGGTTACATCCCATGCTTGGGTCTCTATTGCTTTTAAGTGCCCGCAAGGAAACATACTTTGTTTGTGCTCCTCCAGTGTGATTATTCCCAGCTCTACCTCACCACCTCATTCTCTGACCTCCCCACTGCCTCTCATTTGGCATGTTGTCTGTCTGGCACCCAGTTTGGAATGAGCAGAAATTTTCTCCCAACTAAATATCATGAAGACTGGAGCCATTGCCTTTGATCCCTGCCCAAAGGTTTGTTCTGTAGCCGCTGTTTGAGGCTGAACCAAACTGTTCACAATTTTTCCACCCTGTTTGCCCCAGAATTGAGCTTCTGGCACCAACTTCTCCATCACCAAGACTACCTAGTTCCACCAGTGTGACAGTGCCCCTCTGTGCCCTGCTTCAGCTCATCTGCTGCTGACATCCTCATCCATGCCTTTATTACCTCCAGACTCAACTATTTCAACGCTTTCCTGGCTGGCTTCCAACCTTACATGCTCATTAAACTTGAATGCGACTGAAACTCTACTGACCATGTCTTAACTTTCACCAAATATGATTCAGCAATCACTTCTGTGTTTGTTGCCCATTTTGGCTCCCGATCCATTCACGTTTTGGTAGTAAAATTCTCATCCTTGTTTTTAAACCCCTCCATTACCAACCCTCTCCATACCTCTGTAACTTACTCCAGCCCAACAATCTTTCAGTTCTGGCTGCTTGTGCATCCTTGATTTCATCACTTCACAGTTGCTGACTGTGTCTTGAGCTGCCTGAGCCCTAAGCTCTGGAATTCCTTCTCTAAACCTCTTCACCTCTCTATCCTCATTTAAAACCTCATTTTTTAGTCAAGCTTGTCATCACCTATCCTAATGTTGTCTTATGTGGCTTGTTGTCAAATGTTGTTTGATAAAGCTCCTGTGAAACATCTTGGTACATTTTTTCAATGTTAAAGGTGCTATATAAATGCAAGCTGTAGTTGAAGGATGATGTAGAGGAATGAAAAACTTTTCTTTCTCTTTTTCTCATCTGCTTATTGAACAACCCCCCGTTTTGAATAACTTAGCGCATTTATCATGGACAATATTAAAATGTAAAGATTTATTTGCTATGTCACAGAAGCTTACTTTGATCTCACTGTGACTAAATATAGTATCCCTACCTATGAAATAAGTTAACTCTGGTCCCAAATATGAATTAAGTTAATATTTCAGGCAGTTAAGTAGTTGGAAGAGGGTTTTGATCGATACTTAATGTGGAAAAATATTAGAAATCATGGTAGAGGATAGAAATAACATTTGTTCCTTTGTATACTTTAGTCACCTATATTAAAATAGATTTACAGCTATTCTGAAATTACTGTGCTTATATATTTTAAACAGACTTGTGAAGGTTTCAAAATTGGATCAAGACACCGAATAGAAGTAAAATTGAGCCTTTGCAAATTATAGAACAATTTTAATAGGTTCTAAATGGTTTCATAAAACAGGAATTAAATTGAGTGCAGTTTTCACTGAAACCTATTGACACTGTCCCATGGTTTTACTTCTCAGAATGGTACTTACTAGATAACTGTGAGCTTGATGGCCATGTGCAGGTGAAGGCTCCAATTTAGACTGATTTGTAGATTATGATTTTTTTTGTTTCCTTGCTCTTTACCTTATTACATTTATGTCTTATTTTCCATAACCTCATCAGGAATTGGTTTGCAAGGTGCTCAGACTAATTTACATTTTCAGTGCAGAAATACTTTTTTCAAAAATGTACAAAAATCTTAAGTTTTAATTTAACAATTTGGTTGAGGTATCTTGTTGCCTATCTTGAAGCCCTGACTAGTGAAAGGCAAAGTGAGTCATGGATTTTTTTTCTTGTTTTCGGCAATAAATATGTTACTGAGTTTTATTTGTTGTAATGATACAACTTTTTTAAGAAGTAAGCATCTACAGGTCTTTTAGTTTGTGAAAGCCCATTTTTAAAGAACTGAACCAATTATAAATTCTATTGTGCCTAAATGTACAGCTGAGACTTAACAATGTAACATCAAATGCTTTTCCTCATATCTCCAAGGCAGAACAGCAAACACTTGCTGATTTTGTTTTCAAAGTATTGTGTTAATTAAAGATCAGTGATATTTTTAAGTTTAAAACCACCCTTATTGTATAAATATGTTACAATGCTATCAGAATGCAAACAAAACTAGTTAACTGGTTGCTGCAGATTTTCAGTGGGGTTGCTGTGTACCTTTATTTGAAGGTCTCAAATTCAGGGAATAACTTTTTTGTTTCATTTAGATATTGATGTATTTTTAATTCAAAGATTAGGAATGTTCTCAAAAAATAAGGAATTCGTGGTCCAAATATTGTTGTTTTAATAAAAACACTGGGACATGATTTCTCAGCACAGAATCTTTATGTACTTGAAAAATGAGTGGCTTTGGAATTTTTAAAATAATCTTTCATGGGATGTTGGTATCGCTGACCGGGCCAGCATTTGTTGTCTATCCCTAATTACCCTTGAGAAGGTGGTGGTGTGCTGCCTTCTTGAACTGCTGCAGTCCATGTGGTGTAGGTACGCCCACAGTGCTGTTAGGAAGGGAGTTCCAGGATTTTGACCCAGCGACAGTGAAGGAATGATAAAATAGTTCCATGTCAGGCTGGTGTGATAGGCTTGGAAGAGAACTTGCAGGTGATGGTGTTCCCATGCATCTGCTGCCCTTGTCCTTCTAGGGAGTAGAGGTCACGGATTTAGAAGGTGCTGTCACAGGAGCCTCGGTGGGTTGCTGCAGCACATATTGTAGATGGTGCATACTGCTGCCACTGTGTATCAGTGGTGGAGGGAGTGAATGTTGAAGGTGGTGGGTGGAGTGCCATTCAAGTGGGCTGCTTTAACCTGGATGGTGTCAAGCTTGAGTGTTGTTGGAGCTGCATTGATCCGGACAAGTGAGGAGTATTCCATCACACTCATGACTTGTGCCTTGTAGGTGGTGTACAGGCTTTGGGCAGTCAAGCGGTGGGTTACTTGCCTCAGAATTCCTAGTCTCTGACCTGCTCTTGTAGCCACAGTATTTATATGACTGGTCCCGTTCAGTTTCTGGTCAATGGTAACACCCAGGATGTTGATAGGATTCAGCAATGTTATTACAATTGAAAGTAAAGAGGAGATGATTAGGTTCTCTCTTGTTGGAAAACAAATAAGTAATATATTATCTATTTTGTTATTAAATACAAAAATGGAAAAAATGCTTCCACAATATGCAATATCTATGTTGTAATTGAGAATCATACCAGACTAGGGGGGAGAAAGTTAACTAATTCAAATGCTTAAAATAATGACTGCTTTTGAAGATGGTGTGGATTGTGGTGTATATCTCCAGTACATTGTTTATATAGTATTTGGGGTAAGAACGATATCACTGGGTGAAAGTAGGATGTAGTTCAGGATGGGCTGCTATTAAATGAAAGTGAGGAAAACTGAATTGTAAGCTGATCCCAGTAAATATAACTGTTCTGGTGGCAATATATGCAAATAAAGACAAACATCCCTTGAACCATTTTGTCATTTTACTAATCAGTTGAATGAGAGATGGGTGTATTCACTACAATTTTAAAAATTGCAATTTTAAATGGTAAATGGGTCGAATACAGCATCAGTGTACATATCTGATCAAGCAACTTTCCATGGTGATTTTTATTTTATTTTTTAAATGCTGCCTTTGTTTTCTGTGGATCCAAAGTAATTTACAGAAGTGTTCTAATTCTAACTGTAGAACTATTAAGAGCAAAACTGCTTGTACTGAGGTGGAAATATTCATTTGGTATAACAAAACTGAGTATTGCTTTTTAAAAAAAAAAAGACATGCTGCCAAAGCTTTTCATTTTGCACTTATCAGAACAGATGCAAGAATGCCAAATTTCAAAGAGAACAGCAATTTATACTGCATGACAAAAGGATTACTGAGTGGTTGGTAAGTTGGCTCTGATTGGTCTGGCTGTTGCCATGGTAAGTGTAGCAAGGAGCTATTGTCCCCATGCTTTTGTTTATTCAAAAAAGGTGTCGTGTCTGAACATATTCCTTTTTGCCTGCAGAGGATAGGTCCCTGCATATGAATAGGTATAGCCTCTAGCAAACGTTAGTGAGGTACATTGCAAGCCTGACTGATTGTCTTTAAATTGGTTGTAGGTGTAATTCTTAGCACACTCAGAATTGTTCAGCCAATGCTGTCCAATTGTGGAATCACATCTAATGTTAGACATCATGTTCTGAGTTTTACAAGCACGGGTTGGTTGAGTATGGTCAGTACTCTGCCTATTGTGAACAGCCGAAGGGACATGCTGTTTGATATGATCCACCGATTGTTGGGATATATGGCATAAATACCTGGTATCACACTGGCACTAAATTCATTCTACCACATTTCTGATTTGTGTGGTAGGCAGGACGACTTTTTTGGCTTGATGGCAGCATCCTGTTGTTGGAAAGCACCACTTGTGTTGCTACTTCGTTGTAGCAGTGTGAAATAGCTAACTTTACCTTTTGTTCAATTTTTTGAGATACTTTACCCTTCCAGGGTAATTTGAGGTAGACTCGGGCACTTTTTCAGGTCTGAAAGTGGCAGCCTTAGGTCCATTTACTAGAGCATGTATTTTTTTTTCCAGCATTGTATGGAACTATCTGGGTTTTTGTTTAAAAACTGGAGCACTTGTATTACACCAGTTGGATGAAGTATGCATAGCTTGATGCAGAATCTTAAAAGCATTCACACGTACTGTTTAAAACTGTGTGCCTGTTGCAAAACTTGAGACTTATTTGCTCCATTTCATTATAATATTGGTAACTCAAACCCTGATCCACTTATGAAAAATTAGATAGTTCATCTGAATTTAGTTGGAGAAATAATTTGATTTATATTTGAACTGATTTGTTTGTAATAAATTGGTAAAATTTCATTTTTCCTCACTTGAAAGTTTAGTGCGCCTTGAGCGTAGAATGCCATCTAAAACATACTGTTGTAATTTATTAATAAAATTGTGTATTCATTAACTTAATTTTTAAGATTTTGATTAGGATTCTTATTCTGAAAACACAACTTTTGTTTTGAAATGCCATGTTAGATTTTGATTTGTAGCGATGGAAACCAGTAGAATTTTGCAGCATAGAGATGCGATACTCTATTTCAAAAGTTATTACAAAGTGGTATCCTTGAGGAAATCTCTATATTTAAAAAAAAATACATTAGCACTGGGAGAAATGATTATAAATTGATGTCTACTTTCTGGCAAGTAAATTATATTTTGGCAAGTGCTTTTTTTTTAAATGACTCAGAGGTTATCTTGAAACTTTTTGTTTTAGTGGCAGGAGGGGAGGAACATGATGGGATTAGCACATTGGGACATAATAATCCTATCAAAATTCAGACCACATTGTTGACTAAAATTATGTTTAAAACCACATGTTATTTGGTTTGTTTATTTTTAGATTCTGTTTTCATTTGTCACTAGTCCCTTTTGTGTAATGGACACAAAGTATTTTAGCTTTGCATTTCATGTTATATTGTGTAAACGATTGAGTTGTATCTTGAGGTTAGTTCATATTTGCTGGTTGTTTATGTTTATGCTAAAGTTGTTTCAAGTTAGTATAAGTAAAACGCTCATTTTAATTGCATTTAAAGTATTTTTGTTATGATTTTAGTTTTATGGTTATATCTTTTGTTTTGGGAAATCTTTTTAGTACTGCAAAATTTGTATGCATCAATTTTACCTGTTAAAGTTTTATGAGAGCAAAGTAACAAACCTAGATCTGTAGGGAAACACGCACTTCACCTAAAACGTTTTTTTGGAAACTTGCATTAATGTCATATGTAGTAACTGTGAATAGAATATTTTAAAATTTTAATTTCCGTATTTTTAACAATGCAAGTATTGAGCATATAAAAATAAATGAGAACCAGTTTGTGTTCTGTTGGTTGTCTTTCCCTATTTTGAGCCTGATCTTTGTGTTCTGAATTACAACTGTTTGAATTTGTTTAAAGAATGCAACTGATCTTGCATGGAAGCTCAAAGGTTCCACGCAACATTCAAATGTTGTAGTAACGTGTCTTTTTTTTTAAATAAAATATTATTCCCCTCCTAGGCCCAAGATCATGTGTGCATTTTGGGAAGAGGGGAGATGAGATGTAATAGCTGTGCAACTTCTATATTTATTTTCACATTTGACATTGTAGGTTTTAATGATTCTGTTAAGCTGCTACTTTAAAATTGACGTTAACTTCTGCACTAAAATACAGAAAACTTAAAAATTTATACTAAATTTGTGCTAGTATGATTGAACTTTTTAGAGCTTTTACAGCTGTGAGCCCAGTCAGCAATTTCAGATCCTCCCACTAGAAGACTGAAGATCACAGGATCAATACTTTGCATATTATAGCACAAAAGTAGGACATTCAGCCAAACATTAGATTTGCCTAGTACTTTTCCCCATGTGGTCCACTACACTCCTGCCTGCTCCCCAAATACTTAAATATTTCTTTTTCAAGCGACTACCTAATGCCCTGTTTGGAAAAAAATGTACTTTACAACACAGGTTTATGGAAGTAAATTCCATATTCTAAGCACCTTCTGTCAAGAAACTATTTTCTAACCTCCATTTTAATTGGTTCATTGAACCTTTCTTGGGCCTCACTCCCCTGGCCAACCTGCACACTGCTCCCAGGATCATCCGAGCAAGCAAAAATAACCTCAATGGCTTCTTTTCTGCACTATTAGTTGTCTCTTTTAATCCCTCTTTGCTCACTCTTTTTCTCTAACCACTGTGAGGAGCTCATGGACTTATCCCATCTGATCAGCTGTCTCTATTGTGCCTTTACCCCACACTCATCCAAGTTTGAACTGGCATGTTACTCTTTCTTTCCTGTGTCCAAGGTGTCTCTGAGCTCACCTTGTTCATCAGATCTTTCTGCTGACGACTCCATTCCTGCTAAACTGCTAATTGCCCAGCATCCCTACTGGGTTTTCACGCTAGCTGTTCCTTCATTGTCATTGTCAGGATAGGAGAGGAACTTACTGGTAATGTGGGTTTCTTCCTTGGGTGTTGGATCTGCGTTCATCCAGGCAGGTGCAAGCTATCCATTCACACTCCAGACTAGTGCTTTGTAGGTGGGAGAAAGGCTTTGGGGGACTGGGAGCTGAGTCACTTGTTGCAGAATTCTCAGCCTCTGATCTGATTTTGTAGCTGGTCCAGTTAAGCTTCTGGTCAATGCTGACACCCAGGATATTGATGGTGGGGAATTTGACTATGGTAATGCTGTTGAATATCGGACAGATGGTTACTCCCTTGTTGGAGATAATCACTTCCTGTTGTGAATGTTACTTGGCACTTGTAAGCCCAAGCCTGAATATTGTCCAGGTCTTGCTGCATGTGGGCATACAGCTTCATTATCTGAGGACTTATGAATGAAACTGAACATCAGTCATCAATGTACACCCCTGCTTCTGATTTTATAATGGTAGAAGGGTCTTCGAAGCAACTGAAGATGATTCAGCCTAGGACACTACCTTGAGCAACTCATGCAGCAATATTCTGCAGCTGAGGTGATTGGCCTTCAACACATTCAATCATCTTCCTCAGGACATCCCAAAATGCTTGAAGAGTGTAATGAACGCTTCAATCACAGAAAATGGTTCATCCCTAAAGACTAAAGACATTCTGGAAAAATCTGTGTTTTAAAAGACCATTCCTTAAAGGGTTAATGCAGTACTCTGCTATTCCTGGAAAAAGTATCTTTTTACAAGAAAGGGTAATTAAGCAGTTGGTAAAACAAAAGGCTCTTGACTCCGGTGGACTGTGTACAAAGGGGATTGCATGGATTTTATGGCTCAGAAAAAACTATGCCTGGAAGACTGTTTAAAAAGTGGATTTTGGTTTTGATTTGAGAAGAGAAGGACCAACTGCTTGAGAAGGAAGACGGCAGCTTTTTGCAGTCCAGAGCCAGAAGTGAATATAAGCTGCTCCTGGGATGCTCTACATGCTGGAATAGAGAACCCTCGAGTATTCCATGAGTCTGCCTGCAAAGTAGCACCAGAGTCATTGATTGTTTCGTGGATCAGTGCTGAGACACCAACAGTATAACCTGGACACCATTTCAAGAACTCCTCCATCTATCCTTTGCCTTTGAACCATTAACTTTGGCTGAATTCCTCCATTTCTATTTTTATTTCATTGTGTGAGAGAGACTCTCTATATTGAAAGTAATTAGTATGATTTCATATAACATACTGTATAAGCTTTACCTTTCTATTTGACAAAGCTGGTTTTATAATAAACTAATAAATTTGTTGTTTATTGAAAGAAGCCTGGTCAAAGTCTCTTATTCTGGGTACCAGTAGTGAAGTTAAACAATTGGCCTCGTTGGTGAGTAAATTAATCTTTTAAACTAATGGTACGACTGTGGAGTAATGGGGCTAGATCAACTGTGCACTCCTCCCCACCCCGGTTGCAACAAGAGCCCATGAGGTGTAGCCACTGTTGTAATGTAGGAAATTTGGCAGCCAAAATGCACACAGCAAGTTCCCAAAGACGGCGATCAGGTTTTTATTTGTGATGTTGACCAACGCTCCTAGTTCTTCAGAATAGTGCAGTGGTATCCTTTATGCCCATCTGGCAGAATATTAGGCCTTTGTTAAGCATATCACCAAGATAACTTATGTGACAGTGCAATAATCCTTCAGTATGGCACTGAAAAGTTGGCCTGGATTATGTGGTCAAGACCTGGAGTGGGAATTAAACCTTCAGACCTCTAGGTGATAGTGCATACCACTTGGCAGACTTTCAAATGCACAGTCTTTGAAGACAGTCTTCAAACTTAGGTACTCTATTATGTAATATGGCACTTGCCACCTTGTAAAATCGGAATGACTAAAGACAGATCCAGAAGCCCATAATTGGGCATCCATGTGGTAGCAGATTTGTATGCCATCACAATCTGTATGCTCATGGCTTAACCCATCCCTCACTCTTCTATCATCATCAAGGTAGGAGACTGTTTGGTGCAATGGGGAAGGTAGAAATATTTGCCAGGAACAGTAACAAACATACCTACAATGAGTCTTAAGAACATAATGGGAGCAGTAGACTATTCTGCCTATTATGACACAGCAGATGGTAAATGCTAAGTGTTCAAATCCAGAGGGAAACTTGAAACAACTGTCATAACTAATTTTCAATTTGTATGTTTCGAGATGCGGGCTTTGAATTCAGTAATAATAAGACCACCGATTCTTAAGAGGTTTTTATTAAATTAAACATTTACTAATAAAAGAAAAGATTGTAAGCACTTATGTATGTTTACAAATTGTTATTATAATAACTCCTCCATCCCCTAATTAATTTAACTCCCAGTTATATTTTTGTTAAGGCAACATTAAGACATCTAGATTTTAAAAGACCCAGGCAAAGTAAACAATACCCTGAACGGTTGGATTCAAAGTGAGTTCTCTTAACTTCAGATCCTGGAGGCAGCAGTTTGATTCATACAGGCTGCAGGCTTTTCACACTTGTTGGATCTTAAACTGCTTCCCTTACAAACAGTCTTCTCTCCTTTACACATTTTCCTCTTTGAATGCAAATTTCCATTGTTTCAATATGTCTTTGGATTTTATCTTTTTGATAATAAAAATCTCATAGCACTAGGTTTTACCAGTAATCTTTGGGGAAAATAAACACTTTCTAAACTTCACCTGGCTAGGTGACACATTTCATTCCCTCTTTTGAATTCAAGCCACTATAGTTTGTTTAAAAATGCAAATGTTCCCTTGACACCTATGTTTGTAAACTTCCCCATATTTACCTAATTAACATTTCAAACCTAACTTCTCTTACATCAAAGCACCCAGACTAGCTGCCTCTAATTCAGTTAAGTCACTCACTCTCACTCTCTCTCTCTCTCTCTCTCTCTCTCTCTCACACACACACACACACACACACACACACACACACATCCCACTATTACTCTATTTTACAATAACTTATAATATCATTATGGAAATTATTATATCTTCCAAACATGCCCTTCAGGCCTGCTCTGTCATTCAATATGATCATGGATTGCTTTTTAACTTCCATTCCACTTCCTGTCCTGCCAGATCCCTGTATTCCTTGATTCCCTGAGAAGTCAAAAATCAATTGATCTGTGTTGAACATATTCAACGATGATAAATCCACAACCCTTGGGTAGACAATTCCAGATTCAGAGCCCTCTGAGTGAAGAAATTTATTCTCATCTCAGTCCTTAAATGATCAACCCTTATCCTGAGGCTGTGTTCCCACCTTCTCGATTCCCCAGCTAGGGGAAACAACCTCTCAGAATCTACCCTGTCAAGCCCCTTCATAATTTTGAATATCTCAATGAGATCACCTCTCATTCTTCTAAACTCTAGACAGTATAGACCTGATTTACTTGGCCTCTCATCCCAGGAACCAAGCTAGTGACTCTTCACTATACTGCCTCCAAGGCAAGTGAATCCTTTCTTAGATTATGGAGGACAAAACTCTACGCAGTACTGCAGGTGTGGTTTCACCAAGCCCGATATAATTGTAGTAGAACTTTGTTATTCTTTTACTCTAATGCCTTTGCAATAAGAGCCAACATGATATTGTCTTCCTAAATGCTAATGTTTAGTGTTCCTTTTAGGGGTACACCCAAGCATCTCTATACATCAACATTTACAAGTTTCATGCCTTTTTAAAAAAAATACATGTATATTCTGCTTTTCTAGTCTTACAATCGAAGTGGATAATCTCACACTTGACATTATACTCCATCTGTCATCTTGTTGCCCACTTAAGTTTTCAATATCTCTCTGCAGCCTCTTTGTGTCCTCCTCACTGCCCACATTTATACGTTCTCTCAGTCTCTTCATCCGATTTATTAATACAGTTTGTAAATACCTGAGGTCCCAGCACTGTTCCTTGCAGAACTCCACTGCTTATAGCCTGCCAACTTGAAAATGCCTCTTTTATCCCTATTTTCCACTTCCTGTTGTTAATCAAACTTATACCCATGCTAATATATTATCTCCCAGCTCTGAGAGCCCTTATTTTGTGTGGCACCTTATCGAATGCCTTTTGGAAATTCAAATATGGTACATCTATTAGCTCCCCTTTATCCACCCTACCAGTGACATATTCAAAAAAACTAATCAATTTGTCAAACACCTTTTGTAAGACTGTTAACTCTGGTCATAGATTCTAGCATTTTACTGATGACTGATGTCAGGCTAACTTATCTGTTGTTCCCTTTTTCCTCTCCCCTTCTTGTCTTGATTAACAGTGTTGCATTTGCTAACTTCAGTCTGCTGGAACTGTTCTAGAATCTAGAGAATTTTGGAAAATCCTAACTAGTGCATCCACCAGCTCTGCAGCGACCTCTTTTAGAACCCTAGGACATAGGTCATGAGGTCTTCGAGATTTGTCAATTTTAGTCCCTTAAATTTCTCTAATATCAGCAAAGCCATTAATTACTTTTAAGTTCCCTTGGTTACCCTCTATTTCTGGTATGTAACTTGTATCTTCTATTGTGAAGACAAACACAAAATATTTGTTTAAAAAATAATTTAATCTAATATCATCCTTAACTTCCCGACTAAGCCACGGATGGATCTTTCTTGCTGAGTTTTTGTCTTTTAATGGAATGTATTTTTGTTGAACATGTTGAATTGTTTCTTTAAATGTTTCCCACTGTTTATTTACCCAACCAACATTAACCAGTGCTCTCTTCATATCGATGTAATTGGTTTTGTATATGTTTATGATGCTTTCAAATTTAATATGGAATACAATTGTATTATGTTCACTTATTTCCAGAAAACCCTTTGGGATTACGAATTAAACCCGCATAACAGTAAATCTAAGATTGCTTTATCCCTAGATGGTTCCACCACATACTGTTCCAGGAAACTGTTGCAAAAGCATCCTACAAACTCATCTCCTAGACTACTTTTGTAAATTAGATTTGTCCAGTCTTTATGAAGAATAAAACTCCCCAAGATTATTACATTGCCTTTGTTTCAGGCTCCAATATCCTTTCTCAATATTGTCCTTATGCCATAGTTTACTATCTGGGCTGCTACTCCTTTTCTATTCTACGTGTTTTTTCGAAATGTTGCGTAACTTGGAATATTTATTTCCCATCTTAGTCACCATGTGCTGGAATTTACTGCTGTGGTATTACACCCCCAGCCCCCACCCCCCAAATGACCGAGCAAGTCAGTCGTCAGCCTAACCTGGTTGCCCCGCAGCGATATTATGCTGGGAGCAGCCTTAGTTTTTTGAGTGGGACTTTCTGCCCGTATGCAGAATGAGGTCCCACCCTAGAGAGTTATCAGCCAATCTGATTAGCCAGCACTATCAAGATCACGTGGTGCCAATGCTTGGAGTATAGGCAGCTCCCAAGGAAGAAGTAATGATGGAGCCCAGACTTAAAATTAAGTCTGGGATTGTGGAAGGTCCTGACATTCAGATAAAGAGCCTTTTGTTTAGTTTGTTACTACAATTTGCACGAACCTTATTCACTGCACTATTACAGTTGAACCCTGTTCCTTCCTGTCGCACTTTGCTTTACCCAAATAGCTACACTGTTCTATTGCTTTGACTTTTTAGATTTCTAAATCTCTCTTCAGCTGACCCCTCCTCCCCCAACTTAGCCTCAAAGCCCTATCCACACCCTTGTTAGATAATTCACCTGGACACTGATCTCAGCCTGGTTTAAGTGCAGCCCATCCCAAAAGAACAGCTGTCTCCCCAGAACTGGTGCCAGTGCCCCAGGAATCAAATCTTTTCTTGCCATACCACTCTTTGAGCAATGTGTTTAATTCTCTAATCTGTGTGACCCTATGCCAATCGGCAGGTGGCTCAGTTAACAATCTGGAGAATATTACCTCTGCAGTTCTGTTTTAATTTGGACCCTAACTCCTCAAACTCTCTCATCAGAATATCATTCCTGGTTCTGTCTATCAACTAGTAAAGTGACAATACAAGAGCTTAGAGAAAGGAGGATGTCTTAGATATTGGAGATGTATTGGGGTTTAATTTTAGGGAGGAACCAGTGCCTAAGGAAAAGGAAACATTAACATCAACACACAGCGGGGTAAGGAAAGGCAGCTGAATATTTGGGAGAGTCTCAATTTAAAAGGAGATGATCTTGGTAAGGGGTGGGCGTGGGGAATGGTGGTGGGGAAAATGTGTAATTGGGACTGGGAAGATACACAGAGGAGCTTCAGGATGGGGGAGGATGAGGTGACAATTGAAACTGCTGTGCAGATAATCTACTTTTGGGATTATTGATTGGTTTTCCAAAGCTGGTGATGATGCTGAGGAGCTGCTTAATCACTGAGGAGGTATTTGGGATCATTCTTGTTCATGAGGATGATCCTGAATAAAGGGATGGGATATTTATTAAGCTGGTTGATAAAGCATCCAATGTGCTTGACTCTGTGCTGTTGGACTTAAGGGCATGGAAATGGGAGCTTCACTCTGACTATCTTGAGAATGAATGTGTGTGTCCAATGGAAAAAGTAATGGAACTGTTGGATGGATTAACAGAAGCAGCAATGATGGGATTTGTGGAAGTCTGGAGGATAGGGAGTCTATTGATGAGCAAACTTTTTCCAGAAGCAGAGGGTGAGAATTGAGAGAAGGCAGATTGTGACTTGAGCCAGCCTTGTCAGTGATTGAAAACTTGGTGACTAGACAAAATCTTGTTTGACGGCAAGGTTAAGGGGAGTAGCATTGAGTGTGGAAGTTTGCATGCAGAATGAGTTTTGGCAAGAGTGGGGGAAATAGGAGAAAAGGCTCATCCATGAGGTCAAGGAGGAGATTATTGTTCATAAGAGAACATGTGGAGAGAAACACTGAACAGCCCAGAATTTGGTAATTCAGTATGTGGGGAGAGGAGAATTGGAAATAACAAATGCACAAGAATGAAATTAAAAAGCTTTAACCCCCTCATGATCCGGTTCAGTGCAACTTTCATAGGAATTTTAAGGTAAGCCATTGAAACTGAAACTGTGCATCTAGGAAAGCCCATGATGGATGCTGCAGCGGGTGGTGGGGAGGATCTCTAAGTTAGTACAGAAAGTAGCTGTGGGTATATTATGACTACAGCAAATGTTAATTGCTGAGCAAACCAAATCCCAGAGGGAAACTTGGCTAACAGGCCTTACCCTTTTTGTATTCTGAAAATGAGAAGATAATGTGCTGATCTCTGCAGCTTGGCCAGTGACACTTTTACTTTTAATTTCCAAAATCCTAAAAGTTTTATTAACAAGGGAAAATGAAAGCTTAAGCACACTAGAGTACAGTTACACAGTTAAAATCAGTCTCTCAAAATATTCCCCAAAAAGATTCCCTACTTGGTCAGACCCACAAGAAAACACCTTCCTGGCAACACTCCCTTATAGATGTTTAACTAAAAAAAATCCAGTAATATTACCCAAGCTTTAATAAAGACATACAACATGACCTCTTAAACTCTTCCACTTTGCTGTGGAAATCCAAGACCTCAGAACAAGACTGCTTTTTACAGCCCAAGACTTTTGTGGCTTGACTGAATGGCTGATTCAAACTGCATCCTCTCCCAGCCTAAAGCTGTTTCCTCCAACCCCCAAGCTCTCCACAGAAACTCTAAAATATCTTTTTCCCCCTTTCATCTGAGGGGTGGAATTTTCCCTGCCCGCTGGTGGTGGGCATGATAGGTGGTATGCAGGAACAATATGGCTCAATCTGTTTCGTGACAGCGGGAAGGCTGGTCACGATCGTCCGCTCAGCCCACCAAATGCAGGCGCGTTTCTCACAAACAGTCGTTGGGGAGCTAATTGTAATACATTAGCGTATCAGTAAAAGCTCATCCCACCAGGCTCTTGGACCCCTGCCGGATCGTCTATCTACGTTGATAGGAAAGCATGCCGATGTGTTTCACAACAGCACACAGGCAATGTGCGGTTGGCTGCCTTCAATTTGGGGGAACTGGAGGTGACTGAACAGCATCGTTCTGCAGGGCTTGCCAAGGTCACCTGTTGCTTTGCCAGCTTCAGGGGCACTGGGGGGCCTGGATGAAGTGCTGCCCTGCCACAGAGGCGACTGTTTTCAGGCCTGTGTCTAGAGGCAACTGCTGGCCAGCCTTGGAGGTGACTGTTTGGGGGCGGGGGCAACTGCTGCCCTGGCATTGGATCCTGTGCACAAGAAATTGAGGTGGGGAGGGGGGCAGAGTAGGCACCTGTATAAACTGACCATTCCTCTGTAACTGAGACAGTTCAGTTGCAGCCACAGTGATATGATTGGTGCCAGGCTCCTGGACTGCCAGCCCACGCAAGCAACGTGGAGGCACCAAAGGGCCACCAAGCATTCCAGAACTCCTTCCACCCCCTTACCGGCACAGACTGCGAGTCTGCAAACACTTCACTGGACCGCAGAGCAGTTGGACTGCACACATTGTACAATCTCTTCGCCAATGCTAGCCATGTAGGAGTCACTGCTAGAGGCGCTCATAGCCCCTTGCAATCTCAGCATCCCGGTTAGGAGCAGTGTCCCCCAAGTGGCAGGTTGACAGGGCAGTCATGCAGCGCACTCATCTGTGGCTATCCGAGGGGTGGCCAGCACTCTCCGGGAAGTGTTAAGGAGCCATCACACAGGGCCAGAAAAGGTGCTAAGTACATCCATACTAACCACATCTCTTTCATGCTGCAGAAGGACCACATCAGGACCATGGAGCCTGGTGACCTAGCTGTATGCCTGGTGGCCTACAGAGAGCGAAGAAGACGGAGGAGAGAGTGACTAAGGCTCCCGGCCGCGTAAAGGCAGGAGCAGCAACCTCAGGAAGAAGGGGCTACTGGGGCTCCCGCACATACTGCCCAAGAGCCACAGTGAGCCGTGGACGGTCAGCGCCCAGGGTGTATAGACACTGCCTGGCATTCCTGCAGATGACCGGGAACCAATGTCGCCCGTGACTGCGGATGTCTAGGGACCTGGTCACTCACATCTGCTGATTATTGCTGGACTTGACGCCAAAGGACATGGAGGGAATCCACTGCCAGTGGCTATGAAAGTAACCGTAGTGCTCAATTTCTACACCAGTGGCTCCTTTCAGGGTTCCACAAGTGACTTCTGTGGGATATCACAAGCCGCTACCCACACATGCATCCATGAGGTCATGGATACTATCTCCTCAAGGGTGCACAACTTTGTGCATTTTGCACGGGACCGAGACAGCCAGGATGCAAGGGCCATTGGATTCTCTCGGATCTCAGGATTCCCACAGGTACAGGGTGCGATAGATTGAACCCATGTGGCGTTCAGGTCTCTGTCGCTATGCATGGTGGACTACATCAGCTGCAAAGGATTGTGCAGCTGGTATGTGACCACCAGAAATGCATCCTGCAGGCGTGTGCATGGTTTCCAGGGACTGTGCATGATGCCTACATTCTCAGTCAGTCACAGATCCCTGATGTCTTCCAGGGTTCACAGAGCGGCTGGGTTGACTCCTCAAGGCCAAGGGCTACCTTGACACCTGTGCGGTGGCCTCAGACTGCAGAACAACGAGGCTCATGCTGCAGCTTGCAACTTGGTGGAGCAAACCATCGGGATGCTGAAGATGAGGTTCTGGTGCCTAGACTAGTCTGGTGGAGCCCTGCAATACAGTCTGCAGGGGATGTCACACATTGTTTTCTTCTGCTGCACCCTTTACAACCTGGTGCTCCAACGGGGAAACTAGTTGGCTGAGTGAGAGATGAAGGAGCTGCACGACTCCTCGGATGAGGAGGACGTGGAAGGGGTTGAGGGTGAAGGGGTCCTCATGGGGGGACAATGACTGGAATGAGTCCCTCGCACTGGCTAGATGAGGCTGGCATGCTCGGGAGGTCCTCATAGCTGCTGGATTTGTGGAGGATGATGACGACATGCAGTGAGGTGACCCCATAGATCCCTCACATCGCATTTGTGAAGTTTGACTTCAGTCTGGCTTATGGCAGCACGAATATCCTCTGAGAATGCTCCTGTCATGGAGATACAGTGGAGGGCCTAATAGTCGCTCAATTGCAGGATGATGATGATGATGATGATGACATGTAGTGAGAACACTCCATAAATCTTCACACAGCCTCTGAGAATATCTGACTTCTGTCTGGCCAAGGGCAGCTTGCTTGCGCTCCATGATCAGGGCCATATCATAGAGATGCAGCCATGAAACTTTAGAAGCACTTGATGATTTGTCCACCTTCGGCACCTGAGCCTTTCAGGAGCTGGAACACAGCATTAGTGGTCACAGATGCTGAAGACGTGAGAGCCAGCCCCTCCTTAAAGGTGCTGAGAGCACATCGAATGAGAGAACTCTGTGCTGCCTACCTACTACATTCTGGCAGCAATGACAAACACCACCGAGGTGCAGGCATCCGTGATGTTTCCAGGCAGTCTGAGGCCAGATCGTCACTTTGGTCTGAAGGCTGCACAGACACAGGGAAGAGGCCCTGGACTGAGACACCTGCCTTTAACTTGTGCAGAAATGTTTCACAATTGAGTGACAAGAACACATTTCATCACAAGAAGGAGCCAGAGGCAGGGAAACATTCTTGGGAGTATTTTGAAAATAATGAACAGTATGTACAAGTGATTAACAATTGTGCCTAGGCTGGGCAACTAATTCTCTTTAAATATCCTAACCCTGCCACTCTGTCTTGTTGCTTCCGGGGCATCCACAGCAGAAGTGGAGGCAGCCTGCTGACTGCAACACCTGGTCTGTGGTGACTTTGGCAGGTGTCCTCTGGAGAGCAAAAACTTGGAGGGCCCTAGCCTGCTTTCGGGGTCATGCTGTGTTGTACCCTCCTCGGCCTGTGGAGCTGGGGCTGCTGATGTCATAGGAAGAGGGGAGTCGGTGTCACCTGGATGGATGGGCCTGGAATCACACCTGCTGATCCTCCTCCCTATGGGTGCCTGCTGAGTTGCAGGGGTAGCTGGAGTGAGATCGAGCTGCCTGGCACTCCTCTTGCGCATACACTGTTGGAGGCCAACTATGGCATCAGCAATGGAGTTGAACCTGCGCAGCAGTGCAGGAGCTAAGTTCTGGACCAAGGTCTCCATGGCGGCCGCCACCCTACCAGTGTTGACCTCAGTGCGTTGGCATGCCAACGTGATTACCTCAGCCTGAAGGCAGACGGACTCCTCCATCATGCCTTGCAATCTGAGGGTGCAGTGGACACCCCTTCCTGATGTTCCCCAGCTGGCCTTTGCAGCACCAGCAACTGTGACATGATTAAGTCCAGAGGTTCGACATCTGACTTGGACTCAGCAAAGTTCTGGCCTCCAACAGTCCTCTGAGTGCCGGACACCTGGGAAGTCCCTGCCGCTGCCTTCGGTGGATCAGACAGTGTGATGTGCTCATCAGATTGTGATCCTGGGGCTACTCTAAAGCTAGTTCCCACCAAGGTGTGTATCTCTGCACTGGTGGAGGGTGTGGGTGAGTGCTGTGACAGGACTTCAGGGAGGGTACCTCCAGATTCCTCTTCAGAGGTTTCTTTGGGGCTTGATTGGAGGCCCTGGGTCATGGACTGTATGGCAGATGTGCCTGCGAAAGCAAGGGGAGATAATTAGTGCACGGTAGTGGCCTGTGAAAGAGAACACATCACTCACGGCATGGTTGTCTGATGGATGTTGCAATGCTGGATCCTCACTTGGTAAAGCAGTGCTGACCTCACCGTCAGCACTGGACTGGTCCAGATAGTGGCCAGCCAGCTGGATGGCTCTGTTTTCAAAGTCCGTGAGGATCATGATTTCAGGCATTCCGCCACCAGTCTGTGACCTCTCTCTCTGGTTTTATGCCAGCTTGTCCTGCACGGATAGAGATGGAGAAAGGGTAAGCAGGATGCCTGCCGGGCCAGATGATAAGTATGCCTGGCCTATGTGTGGTGAGTGGTTCCATGAACAGGATGAGGACAATGATGATGGTGAGTGTGAGAGAGAGAGTGAACGGTCATATCCCTTGAACTGGCAGTGAGAGAGATCCCTGTGGATGTGTGATGGGTTTGTGAGTGCGTGAGTTGAGAGTAATGAAAAGAGTGAATTACCCTGGTGGGGCTGAGGAGATCATTCATCCACTGAGTGGCTGTCCTCTTCTGAAGGGTGTTGGCACTTGCCACCGCCTCCCAAACTGGATTGGTCACGTTGCTGCCTATCTTGTGGCCAGAGTGGGGGTACAGGACATCCTGGCTGGCCTCCATGGCATCCAGCAGTCGCTTGAGGGACTTGTTGAAGCTGCAGCCCTTTTCCCTTTGCTGGCCATGTCTCCCAGGCAGCTGTGGTGAGCTGGTGGCGATGAGCGCTGTGCTAGCAGCTACCTTTTAAACATGGCGATCGGCGTGATGCAACAGTGGGGTGATGGTAGGTGGGCGAATGAGAGTCTACCCGCCATGGTAATGGCATGTTCCTGGGAATGCATAAGTAACGTTGCAGGCTTGGGATGATATGGGGTGAAAACCCGCCACCACTGTCAGTGGGTGGAATGCTGTTTTTCCCGCCCGCTACCACACTTAGTGCAAATTTGGGAAAATTCTGACCTAGGTTCCATTGTCCTTACACCTCTTTGAAACTCAAATCCTTCCAAATAAAAAATCTTCCACATTTTTATTTTGTCTCTGCTTTTGGGTCAATAAAATGGTAATATATCCTCTTCTGTTTACCCATGGAACTCCCTGTAAGAAGCAAAAATGTTTCTTGGTACCTCTGACTTCTCTTTGATATTCAAACAAACTCTTACCTTATCTAAAATGCAAGATCCAACCTATTGTAGTTCAAACCCACCATAATATCTCATCTCACACGCACACCTAACACTTCTTTCCTTTCATGTCTTAAACCTCCCAGACAACCTGTCTCAAGTGACTTTTCCCCAGCTTAAACAAATCATTTACACACACACACAAACACAGCCTTTTTCACAAAATAACACAATATTCCCCAAAAATGTTATTTAAAAAATAACACCCATTCTCATAATATCAGGTAGAATTGAGCACAGATGACAAGGCAAGCAGGGGAATAGTGACAAATGGAAAGTCGCATATTACAGAAGAAGGTGGGGGATGGACATATATTCATCAGGCAGGAAGAGATGGGAGCTGATCAAGGAGAGACAGGGAGCTCAGTTTGGGGTAATAGCCAATACAGATGCAAGTGGATGTAATTTTATTCTTTCATGGGATGTATGTGAGTATCATTGGCAAGGCCAGCATTTTTAACCATTCCTAATTGCCCTTGAGAAGGTGAACCACTGCAGTCCATTTGGTGTTGGTACACCGACAGTGCTGTTAAGGGAACGGAAAGGCAATTGTTTGAAATCCTATCAAGATGAAAAGGAGAGTAAAACCATGACTAAATAATTTCTAAATGTGGAAACTAAAACAAGGTGGCCAGCAGTTCAGGGGCAGGCAAAAATGCTAGATTGTTCAGGGCTGATTAGTGATTCAAAACTGGTACACAGTTTCTGAATGAGAATTGGGGTTGGCAGAAATGCTAAGGTCCTACTAATGATTATCAAGGATATTATGTTATGTTATATTGAGACAACTGATGAGGGAAGCCAAGAAAAGGGATACTGAATGTTCAGGGATTAGGATTGGTTAAAAAGAAGCAAGAAAGGTAAGAAAACCTGTGAAGCTACCCAAGAGGAATGGGGGGAGGAGGGGAAAGTATCAGTGATGATGTGGAAAGGGTTCAGGTAGAAGACACAGGATGATGGGGTAAGTATAGGGGTGGTTAACATGTCCTCAACCTCCTATAGCGCCAAATTCCAAGATGTCCTTCCCTGGGTTTAGGAAGTTTTAATAAATTTCCCTTGGTAGCCTTTTCCTCTCTTTTCATTGTAACTGTAGTCAATCCATTTTTCATGTTCATATTTTATCCCACCAACTTTTTCCTTGTTCACCACTTGCTGCCACTGAGAGGAGATCCTGGTTGTGGGGTTTCTTTTGGACTTATGAAAGTGATTTGGTAATAAAGATGGAAGGTCCGAGTCCTGAAGTGTCAGGCGTGGGGCAGGTGGGGGTGATAGAGGGTTCTTGGGCCCTGGCACTATTGAGCGGGCAGGGCATGACAAGCCTATGGCAGAGGAGAATGTGACAGTGCAACCTGAATGAGTTAGCTCCTTTGAATCAGGTCCCACCATTGCCTGCTCATCCCATGCAGTCTGCAGCCACTGCCCATTTAGGGTTCCTTCCTGTTTATATGTTCATACCTTAAATCATTTATATCACTATTATAGGCCCAGATCTTCTGAGGAGTGGCAATCATCTTTGGACTGCTGCACTGCTTAAACTTTCCTTCACCTCGACGCTACTCAACATTTCTTGCTGGTCTTCTGAGCCCAGGTTTCCCAGAAATGCGGAGTGCAGCATCACTCAAACTCCATCCAATCGCAGTAGAGTAGGGGAAGACAGGACACAGGAAGATGGGCAGTGGATGCTATTTGAATCCAGTTTGAATATTGATGATTGGATGAGTGAGTAGGGTGGGTTAAGTGGCAGGAGGGTGGGTGAGTGGGGGGGTTGGTTGGAGCAGTAGTTGGGTTGGGGACATGTAGCCTGTTCAAGAGGGTAGCGTGGTTGGGTGGGTGGGGTATAGGGGAGGTTGAGGGGGAGCCGGGGGTTGGGGTGGTGATTGGGGGAGTAGGGGGTTAGTGTGAGTAATGAGCCGGGGTCAGTTCTGTAGCCACTCAGGTATTAGACTAGGGGCAGAATCGTCCCAGATTTGTTCGTGCGGGTGTAAAAAATAACTTTTTACCTGCCGGCCACAATGGCGGGTTTATGTGCCATATTGTCCCCTCCTCAGCACGTCCTGCTTTATTAATAATTCCTTCACTGTAAACACTGGTGGGCGGGCTTGGATTTACCTGCTATGCCATCACCTCGGTGCTTCCTCACTCTGGGCACCATATTTAAAGCGCATGAGAGTGCATACCTACTTCATGTCTTCAGACCGGGCCTGCTCCAGGCGACAGATGGCCCCGAAAGCCAGGAAGACGGCAGCCACCGAATTTAGTGACTCCTCTCTGGGGCGCTTGCTTGATGCTGTGGAAGGCCGCTGCGATGTCCTTTACCCCTGGTCTGGCTGCAGGAGGTCCATCAGAATCTCCAATCCAGCCTGGGAGGTGGTGGCAGCGGTGGTCAGCAACACCTGAGTTTAGAGGAGCCAACCATCCAGAGCAGGAAGAGGATGAATGCTCTCTCTGTTTTGCCAGAGTAAGTCAACCACCTCATCACTCTCAACACACACAGTCACAAATCCATCACACATCCACAGGGAAGATCAAGGAGCAACATCACTAACTGTCACACACAACCTCACATCTCCATCAAGCTCATATCCTCTGGAGCTCACATCTTCATCCCATCCATGCTCCTCTCAACATATTCCATGCAGTGCCATGTGACGTGCTCACACTGTCTCCACCTGTTTTCATGCAGAAGCTGGCTCACGACAGCAGGGAGAGGTCCCAGACTGGGGGCGGAATGTCCCACGTTAGGCCCCTCACTCACTTTGAGGAGCATGCCGTTGTGTTGACTGGTGAGTATGTGGACCATACCTGTGGCGGCGGTGAGGTCGGCAGCTAACATCTACATGAGGATCCTCCACGACATCGTCCTTCTCTCAGCGCAACTGTGAGTGCTCTCTCTCTCCTGCTTTTGACTCTGCTGCCATGCACTAATTATCTCTACTTTGCTTCACAGGGAGCTCTGCCAAGTGACTGATGCCCTCAGCCAGCCAGTGCCTCAGCCCTATCCAGGTCGTCACCTCCAGACAAGAGGAAACCTCCATTGAAGAGCTGGAAATAAGCAGCCTGGAAGACCCATCACAGCACTTGCCAATACCCTCCACCAGCACAGAGACACATACCTTGATCTAGAGCAGGCTCGGGTTTACAATCTGGTGGTCACCGCACTGACGTGGCAGGAGGAGGCAGGTTCAGCCGAGCTCCCTGGCACTCTGAGGACTGCTTGGGAAGAGGCTTCTGTGAGGCCCATGTCAGATGACGAGCCTCTGGATTCTGCTTTCAAAGCCATCATGGAGAGTCAGCAGAGGGCAGGAGAACATCATGCAGAGCTATTGGAAGCCCTCAACAGAGGCACGCGAGTTGGAAGAGTGCATCTGCCTGCTCTCTGATGAACTGGTGCCCACATGTACATGTATGGAGCTCTCCTTGGGAAGAATGGCAGATGCCATGGAGAACCTGGTCCAACAAAACATGGAGATGTACCAGACCTGCACTCTATTGCAGTAGCTATGGGTGAGTTTCTGCCGTGGTCACACGTGGTAGAAACAGGGCACCTTGACATCCTTCCAGGTGATCCTTCCCCTCAAGGGGTCAGGCTGGGGCCCTCAGGCACCCAAATGGAGGAGGAGCGACAGCTAGACGTCCCTGGGTCATCCACTCAGGAATCTCAGAGGCTGTCCGTTCCCTCAGAGTCCACTTTGCTGTGACCCCCACAACCTCGTCCTCTGTCACTGCAGAGGGAGCAGCTGGTCCACAGGATGACAGCCAAAGCAAGCCAGGGCCCCAGTGCCTCTGCTCTCCAGAGGACGCATGCCGAAGTCATCAGATGCAACAGGGCCAACCATTGCACAGATTGTCTCCATCCCTGCTGCAGATGTCAGGGCAGCACCTAGAAGAAATGGCAGGCCTAGAAAAATTAATAAATTCTGATCACAAGTGGTTGTATGTGTGAGCACATTTTGTCACTTTATAATCTGAAAATATATTCACTTTGACTGAATAACATATAATGTCATCTTTCAGCTTCATTTGACAGGCTTTGTGAATCCTACCCCTGCATTCCCCACTTGCTCCCAACACCACCGCCCCTCCCCGTCCCCAACCACTAGCAGTTCAGCAGCATGCAGCCGGACCATGAGTGTTTTGAGAGGGAGAAGTGTGTGCGTGTGTGGGGCAGGGCTTTGCAGAGCCTCGCTCAAGCGCTCTCCCACACACGTGAAGCCTTCATCCCTCACACTCATTTCATTGTCCCAAGGATTTTCAGTGCTGCCAGCTGGGGTTTTGAGCTGACCTGCATCTCCAACCACCCGCTGATTGAACTCCCATGCAGTACAGCACCTGTTCCTGTCCAATACGAAGCTCTGCTCACTTTTAATTTGAAAACCATGGTCATAGTCAAGTTTTTGATCAGCTCCCCCATCCTTTCTTCTCCCCCAGTCACCCATGTCCTTTTCCTCATCACCTTCCACTTCCCCACCATCATCTACAAACCTGAGCCCCTGTCATTCCAGGATGTCCAGATGAATGTGCATCTTCCCTACCTTCCTGAAAATCCCACCCCCTTCCACATTTACCTCCCAGACCACCACCTTTCCACCTGCAGGATCCATGTCTGCCTCAGCATCCCCACCAGCCATCCTTGAGCCCCTTCTACTTTTACTGATGCACCCTTGCCCTCGCACCCTACCAGTTCCCTCTGCCCCCTCACCCACCCTCAGTTTGTTCCCCAGGCAGCAGTCATTGACTCCACAGACCCTTCCCTTGCACATTCACCTGGAAACCACCCTCCCCTGGGCACCTTCCCCTCTCCGAACTCCCTGCTCCCCTGGACACCTTCCCACCCCCACCCACTCCCACCCTCCGAACTCCCTCACCCCCAGCTGTCCATCCCCCGCAGTGGACATCTTCCTCTCCCACTCACACCGAGACCTTTCTCTCCTCACCTTTTGCCGATTTTTTTTTTCTGTAGCCGTCCATGGCCAAGACCATGATGTTCTGAAACCGGCCCAAAGCATCAACAGAGACCTCCCACCTTATGAGGGCTGCTTCGCAGCGGAGCTATGTGCATGAGGATCTACCCAGCATGTGATGCACGTGTTCACCCATGGTCCGGTAGCTGTAGGTCTCCAGCGTCACCATCTCTTTGGATGTTCATGATCTGAGCAAGGCCCTTAAGGTAAGCCTCGACTTCTGCAAGTCACACTTGTCCACGTGTTTTCCTGCTGGTGTAATGGTAAATCGGGCATGGGGGGACCAATTTATGCCCCTCATGCCGAATTCTCTCCCCCCGCCATGACACCTGCCACCAATGGGACCAGACGATTCAGCCCTAGATCTTTATCTGTCTAGCATTTCCTGGGTAATGATGCAGGTAGGTACTGCGGAACTGTCTGAAGTCTCTGACTGTAGATCAGAATCGGAGTGATTTGCGGAGATTCCCAGGGAGCCAGGGAATTGCCCATCAGAAGTTGAAACTTCCTGAACAATTCCCACATAAGTCAGCACGTCAGGACTTCAGCAGGGCCCTGATCGGTCATATGTCCGGTCTCCAATGATCCGGAGACCAGAAGATCTGGGCCATAGTGTCTAACAAATAAAGGAATGACCTCAAAGATATTTGAATGAAAGAGTTCAAAAGAGTGATTATTTGAACTGAATTTTCAACTGAAATAGAGGGGGGAGGCTTGCTCTGATTGTTTGCCCTTCAGGTTAATCAGGAGGTACAGTTTTTCTCTTTTTCATTCACAGGATGTGGGCATTGCAGTCCATGTGGTGTAGGTACACTCTCTACTGTAAAAAAAAAGGGACTTCCAGGACTTTGACCCAGTCACAGTAAAGGAAGAGCAATATAGTTCCAAGTCAGGATGGTGTGTGGCATGGAGGGGAACTTACGAATATGTGAACTAGGAGCAGGAGTAAGCCACTCGGCCCTTCAAGCCTGCTCTGCCATTCAGTAAGATCATGACTGATCAGATTGTATCCTCCTGCCTACTCCTGATAACATTTCACCCCCTTCTTAATAAAGAATCTATCTAGCTCTGTCTTCAATTAAGTCACCTCTTACTCTTCTAAACTCCAGTGGATACAAGCCTAACCTGGCCAACCTTTCCTCATAAGGCAACCTGCCCATCTTGGTATTAACCTAGTAAACCTTCTTTGAACTGCTTCTAATGCAGATACATCTTTCCTTAAATAAGGAGACCAGTATTGTATACAGTACTCCAGATGTGATCTCACCAGGGCCCTGCACAACTGAAGCATAACATCCCTACTCTTGCATTCAATTCCTCTCACAATAAATGATAGCATTCTATTAGTTTTCCTCATTAATTGCTGGTACCTGCATACTGGCCTTTTGTGATTCATGCATGAGAACACCCAGATCCACCTGAATCTCTGAAATTCAGGCGGTGGTGTTCCCCTGCACCAGCTGCCCTTGTCCTAGGGCCAGTGGTAAAGGTTGTGGGTTTGGAAGGAGTTGCTGAAGTAGCCTTGATGAATTGCTGCAGTGTCTCGTATATGATGCAGACTGCAGCCACTGTGCATGAATGGTGAATGGATTGAATGTTTATTGTGATGGATGGGGTGCCAATCAAGTGGGCTCCTTTGTCCTGGATGGTGCCGAGCTTCTTGTGTTGTTGGAGCTGCACTTATCCAGGCAAGTGGCGAGTATTCCATCACACTCCTGGCTTGTGTCTTGTAGATGATAGACAGGCTTTGGGGAGTGAGGAGGTGAGTTACTGGCCACAGAAATCCAAGCCTCTGACCTCTTCTTGTCATCACAGTATTAATATTCCTGGTCCAGTTTAATTTATGGTCAGTCATAACTCCCAAGAAATTGATAGTGGGGTTTCAGCAATGACAATCCCATTGATTGCTAAGAAGAGAGTCTGTCTTGGTTATTGGAGATGGTCATTGCCTGGCACTTGTATGGCACAAATGTACTTGCTACTTCTCAGACCAAGCATGAATGTTGTTCAGGTGTTGCTGCTTATGGATTTTTCAAAGAGGTGACCATATTTGTAGATGAGGGCAATGCATTCGACGTAGTCTACTTGGAATTCAGCAAGGCTTTTGATAAGGTCCCACATGGGAGACTGATAACGAAGGTAAGAGCCCATGGGATCCAGGGCAATTTGGCAAATTGGATCCAGAATTGGCTGAGTGGCAGGAAGCAGAGGGTGACAGTCGAGGGGTGTTTTTGTGACTAGATGCCTGTGTCCAGTAGGGTTCCACAGAGATCGGTGTTGGGTCCCTTGCTGTTTGTGGTATGTATAAAAGATTTAGACTTGAATGTAGGAGGGTTGATCAGTAAGTTTGTGGATGACAGGAAAATTGGTGGGGTGGTAAATAGTGAAGAGGATAGCCTTAGATTACAGGAGGATATAGACGGGCTGGTCAGATGGGTGATCCGTGGCAAATGGAATTTAATCTGGATATGTGTGAGGTGATGCACTTGGGAAGGACAAACAAGGTGCGGGAATGCACGATGAGTGGTAGGACCCTGGGAAGTACCGAGGATCAGAGGGACCTTGGTGTGCATGTCTACCGGTCCCTTAAAGTAGCTGGACAGGTCGATAAGGTGGTTAAGAAGGCATTTGGGATACTTGCCTTGATTAGCCAAGGCATAGAATGTAAGAGGGAGGTTATGCTGGAACTGTATAAAACGCTGGTTAGGCCACAGCTAGAGTATTGTGTGCAGTTCTGGAATCCGCATTATAGGAAGGATGTGATTGCACTAGAGAGAGTGCAGAGGAGGTTGCCTGGGTTGGAGAGTTTTAGTTATGAGGAGAGTTTGGATAGACTGGGGTTATTTTCCTTGGAGCAGAGGAGATTGAGGGGAGACATGATTGATGTGTGTAAAATTATGAGGGACATAGATAGGGTCGACAGGAAGGAACTTTTCCCCTTGGTGGAAGGATCAATAACCAGAGGGCATAGATTTAAGGTAACGGGCAGGAGGTTTAGAGGGGATGTGAGGAAGAATTTTTTCACCCAGAGAATGGTGGGAATCTGGAACTCACTGCCTGAAAGGGTGGTAGAGGCTGAAACCCTCATAACATTTAAGAAGTATTTGGATGTGCACTTGTGATGCCATGGCATACAAGGCTATGGGCCTAGTGCTGGAAAATGAGATTAGAATAGCTGAGTACTTCTTTGACCAGCGCAGACTCGATGGGCATAAGGGCCTTTTTCAGTCCTGTCAACCTCCATGACTATGACATGGACTGCTTCAATGTCAGAACAACCACGAATGCTGCTGAAAATTGTGCAATCGTAAGCAAACATCCCTAATTATGATCTTATGGTGGAGTGAAGGTTATTGAAGCACCTTGAGTTCAGCTCATCTGCCAATGTTTGGACCAAGACTATAATGAGGTCAGGAGCCAAGTGGCCCTGGTGGAACCCAAACTGAGCATCAGGGAACAGGTTACTGCCAAGTAAGTGCTATTTGATAGCATTGCCAATTTGATGATGATCGAGAATAGACTGATGGGGCAGTAATCGGGCTGGCTTAGATTTGTCCTGCTTTTTGTGGACAGGAAGTGCCTGGGCAATTTTGCACATTGTCAGGTAGATACCATTGTTGTAGCTATACTGGAAAAGATTAGCTAGGGGCGCAGCAAGTTCTGGAGCATAAGTCTTCAGTACCATTGCCGGAATAATGTCAGGGCTGATAGCCTTTGCAATATCCAGTGTCTTCAGCCATTTCTTGATATGACATTGTTATGACCACAGCAAACCAAATCCCAGGGGGAAACTTGGCTTACGGGCCATACCCGTTTTCTTTTTGTATTCTGAAAACGAGAAGGGGATGTACTGATCTCAACAGTAAGAAGTCCAGTAACACTTTTGGGATTTTAAAAATTAAAAGTAAAAGTTTTATTAAAGAGGAGGTAGATAGATTTGTGAAATATTGGGGAGTTGAGGGCTATTAGGGGCTGGCACGAAAGAGGAGTTGAGGCCTGGGCAGATTAGCCATGATCTTATTGAATGGTGGGGCAGGCTTGAGGGGCCGAATGGCCTACTCTTATTTCTTATGTTCTTATGTATTGGCCTCCTTATTTAAATTCTATCCTTATTGTTAAATAATATCTTTATTTAATGTTGGCTTTTGCACCTGTTGACTTTTGGATCTATTAGCCCTTGGGCCACCCAGCTCCATTCCTTACTTTGGTTTTGCCCTCACCTGTCTTTCCCTGTCTTTGGCCCTAAGGCCAACTTAAACCACCTATCCCCACAGTGGTTCTGTTTGTCTCTTTTATTTTCCTATCTGCAGGCTACACATCAAGTTGGATCCTATCCCAATGCTGGTTCCAGTTGTTATTCATTCTTTGTTGGTTTCCCAGCCCCAAGAAACTAACAATTTTCTATTGAAATGCTTATAGCACAATAATTTGCCAGTTTCCTTTAGTACTGCCTCAAACAGCTTTTAGGAGAAGCCAAATAAAAATTTCGGAGCAATTTATTCTGATCTCTAGATATGTTTTAAATGGTAAACTTTTATTAAATGTACTTATATTTGTAAATTATTTCAAAAAGGAAATGCCAGATTTTGTTGTCTTGCTTAAACTTAGGGCAAAATAACTAAATTTGATATTGCCTAACAAAGGCAAGGTAAGCATCATTCCCTTGTACTAAGGTTTGCATACGTTTTGAACTAAACTTTATCAAAACCAAAATCCCAAGCCTATTTAAAAAAAAAAGCTCTATCTTATTGTTATGGGCTTGATTTTCCAGACATTAGAAACATCGAGCTTTATTTACAGGCTGCAGCAGCAGTTACATGCTTCCATCAAGCTCCACAACTAAAAGATTATGATTTTGAGGTTCCCCATGCTTAGAGCTGATTTGTTCACACTGGCACGTGATACTATACAACACAAGTCTTATAGCTACAGTCACTACATTCCTTAAAGCTACAATTACTACACTTATAATGTGGAAGTATTGAGAAGAATTCCATTCTTGTATTTTTGTCCTATCCAGATCTTTTGGTAAGGTGGGCATCTTGTTGCAAATTTTCATTCTTTATGAATTTGCCACGTAAAATTGAGAATATGTAGTGTTGAAAAATGTAACAAAAAAACTTTGGGGCAGAATTTCTGCTTTGGGTGTAACTGGTGATTCCACACAAATTGAGCCTAAAATTGTACTTGTTTTGAATACTGTTCTTTACCCCTCGAATTTTCACTCAAGCTCATTTGCATATTGCTGAATGCAAAACCCACCAGGAGCCAGAGTAATCGGGCAATGCTTTAAAACGTAACTTATTTTGCACCCAGTAGATCCACAATAATTTTTGGCATCTTTTCAAAGCCCTTCAAATGGGCTGATGATTCATTTACCCTGGGGTGTGGCTAATTTTGTCAGCAGGCATCTAGCATGATACTTTTAAAACTAGCACAAGAAGTTATGGAAACTGTGAATAAGTGCTGTGAATAAGCTTCGAAAAATTTTCCAGGTGTATATATAACTCAAGCCAGCAGACTGATATATGGATGCAGCATTGTGGAAGAAACAGGAGGAATCATTGTAGGATCAGGATCCAAGGGGAGCAACACTTGAGTACGCAGGCAGCATTATGGAAACCAAGGAAAGTGAGCACTGAACTCGGCATGGTGGCAAGCAGGTTGGAAGCAGCTAGGATAGCCGAGGAAAGCACAGCACTATGTAGGTGATTTCTCATTCTGTGTTAAATTGTGACCTTAGCATCAGTAGCTGGATTTCTCTATTTAAATTTCATACAGAAGAACATCAATGATCTGTACAAGTAATGTTGTTTGCTTTTAAGTTCCAACATATAATTACATTTATGGAACAAAATTTAAAAGTACTAATTATTTTTAAATTATAAAATCCTTTCTTGTTGTAACTTGTGGAATTCCACCTTTCTTGTGGAATTCCATCTTTCTTGTGGAATTCCACCTTTTTTATAGAATTTTGTGGCACAGAAATAAGACATTTGGCCCATCAAGTTGCTTTTCTCCATGCGAGTCACCCCCTATTTTCTCTTCAGTATTCCTTATAATGTCACAAAATCTATGCTTATCTTGTTAAGCTTGGAGGTCAGGAACTTCGACTCCCAATGGACCTTGGACTTTGTGCGCACGTGCAGGCCAGGAGCGGGCTGCACATGAGCAGTTCTGCAATTTATAAATAATTCGGGCCCAGAACAGGGGCCTGTGCATAAAGAGGAAAAAAATGAGTGAAAACCTGGGTCAGGTGACCAGGTGCAGAGCGCCATTACCAGCAAGTGTCCCAGACTGGAAAGTAGAGATCCCAAAAGGAAATAAGGGACAGAAACAGGTCCCAGTTAAGTTAAGGAAAAAGGGAGGAGCAGAGAAAAAGGTTCCAATTAGAGAAAGGGCTGCAGTGGCAGACTTTAAGTGAAGTGGACTTGGGAGAAGCCCGGGTAATTGAAGAGGGCTCAGGGGAAGCCCTGAAGATTCAAGAAAACAGCTGAAGATTAGTGACTTCATGCTATGTGCTGTTGGGGCAAAGGCACAGGCTGCTTCAGTATCTGAGGGTTTGCAAATGGTATTGAACACTGAAATCAGTTGCGAATGGTACTAAACACTGTGCAATCATCAGCGAACATCCTTGCTTCTGACCTTATGATGGAGGGTGTGTCATTGAAACAGCTGAAGATGGTTGGGCCTAGGACACTATCCTGAAGAACTCCTGCAGAAATGTCCTGGGGCTGACATGATTGACCTCCAACAACCACGGCCATCTTCCTTTGTGCTTGGTATGATTCCAACCAGTGGAGAGATTTTCAATTTGATTCCATTGACTTCAATTTGCCTAGGGCTCCCTGATGTCACACTCTGTCAAATGCTGCCCTGATGCGAAGGGCAAATCATTCTAGCCTCACCTTTGAAGTTGAGCTCTTTTGTTCATGTTTGAACCAAGATTGTAATGAGGTTAGGAGCTGAATGGCCTTGGGGGAACCCAAACTGAACATTGGTGAGCAGGTCATTGCTGAGTAAGTGTCACTTGATCGTACTGTTGACAACACCATTTATCGCTTTGCTGACGGTCAAGAGTAGACTGAAGGGTGGTAATTAGACGGATTAGATTTGTCCTAGCTTTGGGGACAGGACAGATCTGGGCAATTTTCTATATTGTTGGGTAGATCCCAATGTTGTAGCAATACTGGAACAGTTTGGCTGGGGCACAGCTAGTTCTGGAGCATACGTTTTCAGTGCTGCAGCTGGGAAGCCTTTGCTGGATCCTGTGCTGTCAGTAGTTTCCTAATATGACATGCAGTGAATTAAATTGGCTAAAGACTGCCATCTGTGATACTGGGGACTTCAGGAGGAGGCCGAGATGGATCATCCATTTGCCATTTCTGGCTGAAGACAGTTGCAAACGCTTCAGCCTTGTCTTTGCACTGATATAATGGGCTCCCCCATCATTGAGGGGATATTTGTGAAGCCTCCTCCTCCTGAGTATTTCCAGCATTTTCAGTTTGTGTTTCAGATTTCCAGCATCTGCAGCATTTTGCTTTTGTGATTGCAGATATCTGAAAGACCGTTTTTCACAAAATCTCTCAGTGCAGAAGAAGCCCTTCAGCCCATCACGTCTGCATCGGCACGTGAGAAACACCTGACCTACCTACCTAATCCCATTGACCAGCACTTGGCCCATAGCCCTGAATGTTATGCTGTGCCAAGTGCTCATCAGGTACTTTTTAAAGGATGTGAGGCAACCCGCCTCCATCACCCTCCCAGGCAGCACATTCCAGACCGTCACCAACCTCTGGGTAAAAAAATTTTTCCTCACATTCCCCCTAAACCTCCTGCCCTTCACCTTGAACTTCTGTCCTCTCGTGACTGACCCTTCAACTAAGGGGAAACAGCTGCTCCCTATCCACCCTGTGCATGCCCCTCATAATCTTGTACACCTCGATCAGATCGCCCCTCAGTCTTCTCTGCTCTGATGAAAACAACCCAAGTCTATCCGACCTCTCTTCATAACTTAAATGTTTCATCCCAGGCAACATCCTGGTGAATCTCCTCTGTACCTCCTCCAGCGCAATCACAACCTTCCTTAGAATGTGGTGACCAGAACTGCACACAGTACTCTAGCTATGGCCTCACCAAGGTTCTATACAACTCCAGCATGACCTCCCCACTTCTGTAATCTATGCCTCGATTGATAAAGGCAAGTGTCCCATATGCCTTTTTCACCACCCCAATAACATGCCCCTCTGCCTTCAGAGATCTATGTACACACATGCCGAGGTCCCTTTGTTCCTCAGAACTTCCTAGTGTCATGCCGTTCATTGAACACTTCCTTGTCAAATTACTCCTTTCAAAGTGTATCACCTCACACTTTTCAGGGTTAAATTTTATCTGCCCATTTGACCATCCTGTCTATATCTTCCTATAGCCCAAGACACTCAACTTCACTGTTAACCACCTGGCCAATCTTTGTGTCATCTGCAATCCTACCCCCCACATAGTCTTCTATGTCGTTTATATAAATGATGAATAATAGGGGACCCTGCACAGATCCCTGTGGTATGCCACTGGACACTGGCTTCCAGTTGCTAAAGCAGCCTTCTGTTATCACCATCTGTCTCCTATAACTAAGCCAATTTTGAATCCATCTTATCAAATTGCCCTGTATCCCACGTGCATTTGCCTTCTTTATAAGTCTCCCATATGGAACCTTGTCAAAGGCTTTGCTGAAATCCAGAAAAGCGACATCAACTGCACTACCCTCATCTACACACCTGGTCACCTCCTCAAAACATTCAATCACATTTGTTAGGCATGACCTCCCTCTGACAAAGCCATGCTGACTATCCCTGATCAAACCAAGTGGAGATAGATTCTCTCCTTCAGAATTTTCTCCAATAGTTTCCCTACCAGTGACGTGAGACTCACTGGCCTGTAGTTCCCTGGCTTGTCTCTACAACCCTTCTTAAATAGCGGAACCATATTAGCTGTTCTCCAGTCCACTGGCACCTCCCCAGTGGCCAGAGAGGAATTAAAAATTTGGGTCAGAGCCCCTGCGATCTCTTCCCTTGCCTCCCTCAGCAGTCTGGGACACAAATCATCCGGATCTGGATGACACTTTTAAGTCTGCCAACACCTCCAATACCTTGTCACTCCCTATATCAATTTGCTCAAGAACCTTGCAGTCTCTCTCCCCGAGTTCCATACCTTCATCCTCATTCTCTTGGGTGAAGACGGATGTGAAGTATTCATTCAACACTCTACCAATGTCCTCTGGCTCCACCCATAGATTGCCCCCTTGGTCCCTTATAGGCCCTACTCTTTCTCTAGTTATCCTCTTCCCATTGATATACTTATAGAATATCTTGGGATTTTCCCTACTTTTACCAGCCAGAGCTTTCTCCACATCCCCCCCTTTGCTTTCCTAATTGCTTTCTTAAGCTCCACCCTGCACTTTCTGTACTCCACTAATGCCTCCGCTGATTTGCTCCCCTTGTACCTACTAAAAGCCTCTCTTTTCCTTCTCATCATATCCTGAATATCTCTGGTCATCCATGGTTCTCTGAGTTTGTTACACCATCCTATCACCCTAGAGAGAACATGTTGACCCTGTACCATCCCCATTTCCTTTTTGAATGCCCCCAACTGCTCTTCTGTACATTTTCCCACAAGTAGCTGTTCCCAGTCTACCTTGGCCAGATCCTGCCATATTTTACTAAAAACTGCTCTCCCCCAATCCAAACCATTTTTTTGCAACTTGTCTATTTTGTTGTCCATAATGAGCTCAAATTGTACCATGTAGTGGTCGCTATCACTAAAATGCTCCCCCACCACCAGCTCAGCCACCGTCCAGCTTCATTCCCCAGAATTAGGTCCAGCACTGCGCTATCCCTTGTTGGACCCTCTACATATTGACCTAAAAAGTTCTCCTAAACACATTTCAAGAAATCCACTCCATCCAAGCCCTTAACACCATGTCTATCCCAATTAATTTTGGGAAAGTTAAAATCACCTAATATAATTACCCTATTGTTATTGTTTTTACACACCTCCGCGAATTGTGCACATCTTTGCTCCTCAATTTCCCGCTATCTAAGGGTCTATAATAAACACCTAACAATGTGGCTGCCCTTTTTTTATTCCTAAGCTCGATCCACAAAGCTTCATTCAATGCCCCCTTCAAGATATCATCTTCCCTTAATGCAGTAACTGACTCCTTAACTAATAACGCAATGCCTCCTCCTCTTTTACCCCCTCCCCTCTCTTGCCTGAAGATTCTATATCCTGGAATGTTGAGCTGCCAATCCTGCCCCTTCCTCAACCACGTCTCTGTGATGGCTACTATATCACAATTGCACGTGTCAATCCTCACCCTTAACTCATCCATTTTACCTGTAATACTCCTGGCATTAAAGTAGTGGCCATCCAGCCTTGCCTTTACTCCCTTGAAACTTAATGCAGCTGTACTTCCTTTGACTTGATTGTTTTACTGTATTATGATGTGTCCCTATTCTGCTAAAATTCTGTGTCTCCTCCCCCTGCCGAATTAGTTTAAACTCCTCCCAACAGCACTAGCAAACCCGCCCACAAAGATGTTAGTCCTGCTCTGGTTCAGATGTAGACCATCCTGCTTGTACAGGTCCCATCTTCTCCAGAAACGGTCCCAGTAATCCAGGAATCTAAAACCCTCCCTCCTGCACCAACTCTTAAGTCACGTATTCATCTGCGTTATTCTCATATTTCTGTGGTCGCTAGCATGTGGCACTGGGAGTAATCCAGAGATTACAATCCGAGAGGTCCTGCTTTTCAGTCTACTGCCTAACTCTCTGAATTCCTGATACAAGACCTCATCCCTCTTTCTACCTATGTCATTGGTACCAACATGTACCATGACCTCTGCCTTATCACCTTCCCCCTTCAGGATGCCCTGCAGCTGTTCAGTGACATCCCGGACTCTGGCACCAGGGAGGCAACACACCATCCTGGAGTCACGTTGATGGCCACAGTAGCGCCTATCTGTTTCCCTGACTATAGAATCCCTTATTACTATTGCTCTTCCTCCCCTCCTGTACGAACAGGCTGCTTGTGGTGCCAGAAGCTTGGCTCTTTCTGCACTCCCTGGAGGAACCAGCGCCCTCATCAGCCTCTAAAATGAAATACTGATTTGCGAGCGGGACCCCAGGGGACTCCTGAACTACCTGCCTGTTTCTCTTGGACTGTCTGGTGATCACCCATTTCCTTCCTTAAGTCCCTTCAGCTGCTTTGTGACCACCTCTCTAAACATGCTATCCACGATGTTCTCAGACTCGAGGATGCTCTACATTGTTTAAATAATCTTATAGAATTCTCAGGAGAAATAAGATGACAGATGAGCAGCACAAAGCATATCTAAAAATGAGGTGCCAACCTGGTGAAGCAACAACACAGGACTACATGTATGCGAAGCAGCAGAAGCAACAGGCAATACTAGGCATGGATTAATCAAGAACAACCACTAAATGCAAATCATGTATGGCTAACTTGATTGGATTCTTTGAGATAACAGACGTTTGGTCAAGGTGGTGCAGTAGATGTTGTAAGCATGGACTTTAAGAAGGCATTTGGTGAAGTGTCACAAAGGAGGCTGTAAACAAGATGGACGCCCATGGAATTGAGCATGAAGAGGTTGCATGGGGACAGAATTGGCTCAGTGACAGGAAACAAAGGGTGGATATATTTCAGACTAACAGTTGATTTGCAGTGATGTTCCTCAAAGGTCATTTTTAGCTTCGTTACTCTTTGTAATTTTTATAAATAAGCTAAGCTTGCGTGTATAAATTTGCAGATAATTTTGAAAATGGCAACAAGGTATAGATAGTGAAAGGGTTGGTTGTACATTTCGAGATAACAAAGGTAGTATTGTGAAACGTGCAGAAGTATGGCAGATGGAATTCAATGAAGAAATGTGTGAAATAAATCACAGAGGACTAATATGGAATTACAGTATACTTTAAATGGCATGATTTTAAAAAGTGAAGATGAGCAGACATTGGTGTCCATATACACGAATTCTTAAAGGAAACAGGGCAAGTTCATAACATGGCTAAAAAACACATATGGGTAACTTGGGTTTATAAAGGAGGCACAGTATATAAAAGCAAGGAGATCATGCTAGAACTTTATCAATCACTGGTTAGGCCTCTGCTGGATAATTGTGGACAATTCTAGGTCTATTTATTGCTGTGGATCTCAGCTTCGATTATCCATAGTAAGGATCGATAGAGACTGCTGGAGGCAAGTCTGTTGGTAAACTTTAACTCTTATGAAACATTTTTTTAACTATGTACAGGATATGGTTTAGCACAAGGTTTCACATAGAACTATCTCTCAGCATGCTCTGTTGTCATGTGATCTTACATCACTGATGTAGACTGTGTATTTACATTTAACATTAGCCCTTTACACTACATCTCCCCCCAAGTCTGGGACTCCATTCAATACATTATTTACATTATTCTGCATCTCCCCCAGTCATCTCTGCTTTCATCCCTAGTTGACAGGGATAACCGCTGTGGTGGTTTCACCAATTTCCCTGAACTTGTTCTCAGCTTTCTGAGAATGTGTAAAATTCAAGTTCAGCCAGCACATTCTCTCTTTCATTCGGTAAAGTAGTATGTGAATCATAAAATACTTGTGCGCTGTTCAGGGTGTCTTCCTGATCTTCTGGGTAACTGGTCCATTCCATTGAAGGTTGTTGTCTTATAGATACAAGTGCACTTTGTTTCTTCTCACCAATCTATCTTCAGGCTCCACAAGATAAGATCACGAATGTAATTTTTTTCCCCAAAATCTGGCTGTCGTGATTTTGGTCACAAATCCATACTGACTCCACTTCCTGGAGTAATGGTAGATTATGTCCTATTTGGCATTGATTATTGTTTCTGGTTTGACTAGCACGAAACTCATCTTCTTTCTCCCTTATTCTCTCTGTACCTGCTGCCCTGAGACATGGCATAAGCATGTGTGGAAGAACAGGAAGTTGAGTCTGCAGTTGTCTTCCCATTAGAAGTTCGGATGGAGTCAGACCATTCTGGAGCAGTGTGGAACATTAGCTGAGCAGTGTGGAACATTAGCTCAACAGTGCCCAGTTGATATTGTCATTTTCCTTCAACAAAGCCTTTAATATCCTGACTCCTCTTTCAACCTCCCCATCAACTTGCAGATATCACCCAGATATCTGGGTGAGTTAGTCATGTGGATAAACCCATAAGCTTCTGTGAACTGCTTAAAATATTCATCGGCAAACTCTGGGCTCTTATCTGAAATGACTAGGTCTGGAATGCCATGAGTGGCAAAAATTTCTTTTAGTAATGTAATGACGGCTTCTGAGGTGGAGTCATGTAGAAGCTTAACCTCAATCCATCTGGAGTAATAGTTAATGACTATGAGGAATGTCTTCCCTTTGAGTGCAATAAGATCCATTCTGAGATATTCCCTTGGTCTGGACAGAGTTGAGGATACCATCAGTGGTTCTCTTTGCTCCTGGTGATGGATCACACAGGTGATGCAGTTTGAATTGATTTCTTGTAATAATTTTGAGATCCCTGGCCACCAAACAGGAATTTTGCGCTCTGGCATGACACTTTAATGCCCAGGTGACCCTGGTGTATTTTCTGAAGGATCTCGAGTCTGAGGACTCTAGGTCCTCAATGACCAATCCTATCATAAATCAGCGAGTCATCTACAACATTGAGGTCTGTTCATGGCTTGAAGTGTTGCTTCAGGATGAGATTATTTGCAACATATTCTGGCCATCCATTGATGCAGTACTCCCAAATTTGAGCACGTTCTTTATCTGCTTTTTGTGCCTTTCGAATTTAATTTAGTCTCTGTGGTGTTGCTGGTAGAAATTTTGTGGTCAACTAAGTAAAGGACTCCACATCTTCGACAAAATTTATGTCCTCTTGTTCAGGCTTTTCAACAGAAATGCATGACAATGCATCCGCTGTAGTTTTGTTGTTTTCTTTGGATACACTCAGTTGTAGCATCGAATCTCATCAATCTCAAACAAAATCTCTGCACTCTTGGCAGCATCTTTGCTAATTCTTTAGTGCTTAATAAAGTAACCAATGGTTTGTGGCCTGTCTCAATGGTAGACTTTAGGCCTAAGGCATAGTCAGCAAACTTCTCACAAGCCTATGTAGATGCTCATGCTACTTTTTCAATTACAGAGTATCTTTGTTCCTTTTGAGTTAATGATCAAGATGCGTAGTACACTGGTCTGCATTTACCATCCAAGTTTGAAAGAGTACTGCTGCTAGTCCAGTCGAAGATGTATCTGTGGAAACTATCATAGGCAGTTCTGACTCATAGTCAATATGCCTGGTGAAATGAGCATCTTTTTTATCCTTTTGAATGAAATTTGTTGTTTTTCTTTCTAATACAGTGCTTGGTCTTGCCTAAGCAATTGTCGCAATGGTTCATTTACAAGTGCCAGAGTAGTTTTTAAAAAAAAAAATCTTTCTTACTTGATTGACCATTCCCATGAAGCATTAAAGCACCGTGATGTTGTGAGCTGGTGGAACGTCTTTGATTGCTTTGGTTATTTAAGGATCAGCCTGATGTGTGAACAATGTGTTCCAGAAATTGAATAATTGATTGCAAGAACTCACATTTATTTTTTGGGTTAGTCCTGCTTCTTGGAAACATTGCTCTCACTTTGACACCATGCTCTGATGTGATGGACTCGTGGATCAGGATGTCATTCATGTGACAGATGACCCCCTTCTAAACTTCCTAGAATACTCGTCATCGTCCTCTGAAAAATCTCTGGTGTTGATGTAATACCAAAGGATAGTCGATTGAAGCAATATCTCCCAAACCGTATGATGAATGCTGTCAGTAATCTGGTTGCAAGAATGTCAGTGGCTGTGCCTTCAGCTGCCAGGGTCCTTGGGTCTGGAAATCCCTCTTTAAACCTCTCTACATCTCCTTCCTCCTCATTAAAACTTACCTATTTTTACCAAGCTTTTGATCATCTGCCCTAATATTTCCTCATGTAGCTTAATGTCAGCCTTGCTTCATAATGCTTCTGTTAAGAGCCTTGGGATGTTTTATTCTGTTAATGGTACTATATAAAGTTGTTGTTGCCTATTATCACTGTGCTGTCAGTCCCCCATTCTGTACTCCAAGCTAGCCTCCATTCTTTCTTAGCTTAATCCTAGTTTAACTGGTTTTACTAATACTGTTGTGGCTATAGAAAGCTTTTCTATCACCCTTTGTTGTCTTGTTAATTTTCTTTCACATGCCTGCACGGCTAGCCTCAGTTTTAATATATAAGGGAAATATATTTTTTCTACCCATTCTGGCCGCCTTTGTTATCAATCCTGTTAAGTGCTAAATGTGTTTCGTTAAGTTTTAATTTTAATCTCATTTCCTTATTCATTCATGCAACCCCAATCTTCGAAACATTCCCTTTCTGCATGGAATTTACTTGATTGCATGCTTTATCCTTGGTTCAATATTTCCCATTCTGTTGCTATTTAGATTAAAGCTCGAATGTGGAACCAGCTGGATTTAATAAGGGTTGGAAGAAATCAGCATGTGTATTGGGAAGCCGCAAATACACTCAGAAATGAACGAGAAAAGGGTGAACAATAGATTCGCATCAGGCCAGGACAGAATCACTGATTCGCACGGAGATTGAGAAACCACCATTGATATTCTCCGGGAGGGGGACGAGCAGAGAATATTTCTGCAGAGAACCAAGGGGCAGATTTGGTCATTCACTGGGAAAATTAGACCTGCCGTATGCGCGAGCTGTGTGTGTGTGTGTGCGCGCGCGCGCGCGCGAAGATGGGCGTTAAAAAAAAAAACATGACAGTCAAATCATTTTAAGCCAGGAATATTAGATGTGTCTATCTGGGTTTGGTTTTTGGGGTTAGTCCTATTTTGGATCCAGATGTCACTGTCGGTAAAGGTGAGACCTCTTCTTTCCCTCACCTGACAACAGCCCGCAGCTTTTTCCTCGGCATGGGCAACTTTCCCCGAGCGCGGTCGCTGTGATTGGTTGGTCGGTTTTCGGGTGGGGAGAGAGAGAGAGAGAGAGAGAGGGCGAAGGGGCGCTGATTGGTTAGTTTTTTTTTTGTGTGGGGGGGGGGGGGGGGGTGGGGGTGGGGTGAGAAGCTTGTGTTCTTGTGTGCAGAGCGAGGCGGCGGCTGGCGCGTGCAGTTACCGTTGGGACCCCTCTGTTTCTCGTGTGGGTGCGCGCGCGCTGGCTGCCTGGTTGGCTGGCTGGGTGTGACGTCGGGAGTTTAGGGGCTGGGTGAGGAGAAGATGGCGGCCGCAGTCAGTGCGAGCAGTGGCAGCAGTGACACTTCGAGCACCGGTGAGGAGGAGAGGATGAAGCGGCTCTTTCAGACTTGTGATGGGGATGGCGACGGCTTCATCAGCAGGTAGGGCTCGCCTTCGCCCTATCTCCAAGAGCTGCTTTGGGGCAGGGAGAGGAAAGGAGAACATTGCCTTAGGTTGTGTGAGATGACCAGAAAGCCTTAAATGCTGCAAACAATAGTTTAAAAATGTTGAGGAGGGACCTGGGGGGACCAGCAGCATTGCTTTTAATGCATTATTATAAACTTTAACCTCATTTGCTGCAGTGGTTTGGGGGAGGGGTGAAGAAACTTTTCAGAAGTCAATGCGTTTTAAGTCACAGAAACTAAAATACAATACTGAATAACCTGGAAAGCTTGAGTCTGGCACAAACTGTAATAATATCAAACCTTAGAACTTGTTGTATCGCGTGGAGCAGAGGGAAAGCTTTCAGGAGGAAGATACTTCTCATTCTGTCTTAACTTGAAACTTGCGCAGCTTTGTTTTGGTTTGAAACTTGCCGTAATTAGTTAACGTGTAACATTAAAAGCAGTTGTCAGCAGGCGTCAGATTTATCAAAACGGAAGCCTTTAAGGGCTTAAAAGACTGGGACATTTAAGTCGAAAAACCAAAAGCAGCATTTCCTATGTTGGTAAAGTATACGTTTCGTAGGATTTTTTTTTGGAGAATTCCAATGTCAGCGTTTCAAAGTAACACGAACGTAAAGGATCTGAACTGAGCGGCTGACGAAGTTTTTTTAAAGTTTGCGATTTGATTGAAAAGGTTGGCTTTATTGACTGGTTGATGTGAGCAAGTCAGCTAATAATTTGTCACATCATTATAAATCAACAAATAAGTCAACTGGGGTTGCTGTTTCTACCTTAAGGTAAAGCTTGTGGGTGTCCAAAGGTGCAGAACTACTCAGTAGAATAGTCGCTCTCCTACGCCTTTGAAAACGGAGTATTGAGACCAAGTGCACACCTGAATAAAGTACAATTGGACGAAAAATAATTAAACCACACAATAACCGCAGAGGAATAAACACATGACGTTTACACATCTGTTTAAATCACATCATTGACATTTTTTGTTTTGTAAAACTTTTGAAGAACGCAACTAGTGAAATCGTTAGCACACTGATTGCACTGATGAAACGTAATTCACTGAAGAGAACAGGAGTTCTCAAACATATTGTGCCATGATACTCAACAGTTGAAAATGTGTGCAAGTAAATTCGCAACAGCCATGCTGAAAATCATCGAATGGTTATATCATTTGCCCTGTCCAGTCCATGCAAGTTAGTTAATCCCATTTCCCTGATCCTTCCCTGTAACTCTGTCATTTTTTTTATCCAGGTGCTCATTCAATTCTATTTTGAAAGCCATAATTGAACCTGCCTCCACCAGCCCCTCCAAGTGTTCCGGATCCTAACAACTTATTATGTGTAAAAAAAAATAAAAAATTCATGTTGCCTTTGGCTCTTTTGCCAATCATTTTAAATCTGTATCCTCGAGTTCTTGACCCTCTACCAATGCGAACAATTTCTACACTGCCTAGACTCCTCATGATTTTGAACACCTCTATCAAATCTCCTTTCAACCTTTCATAAGGAGAACAGCCCCAGCTTCTACAATCTATCTACACAACAGAAGACCCTAATCCCTGGAATCACTCTTGTAAATCTCTTCTGCACTCTCTCACACACTTCAAGTGTGATGCCCAGAATAGGACATGATATTGCAGTTGAGGCCAAACCGGTGTTTATGAAGATTCAGCATAACTTGCTTGCTTTTGCACTCTATGGCTTTATTTATAAAGCCCAGGATCCTGAATGCTTTTTTTAACTACTTCCTTAACCTGCGTAGTCACCTTCAACAATTTGCAGGTGTCTCTGTTCATAAGGACATAAGTAAGAGCAAGCGTAGGTCATACCAACCCCCCCACCCCACCCACCACTTTCCCTGAGCCTGCCCTGCTTTTCAGTCATGTCATATGGCTAATGTGATCTTGGCCTCAACTCCATTTTTCTGCCTGGACCCCATTACCCTTGATTCCCTTGTACCGTGTACTACAGGCATCTTGCGTGAACTATTTTTCCAATATAGCACTTTTACTTTGCCAAGTGCAACATTGATAGGGAATATAATTCCCATAAATGTGCAAGGCTGTGATCAGTGTGGCAATATTTCTTTGTTCATCTCTTCAGGAATGACTTGCTTATGGTATGTCGGCAACTGAACATGGAAGAATCGGTAGCAGAGATTATGCATCAGTTGGGAGCAGATGAGAATGGGAAAATCTCCTTTGAGGATTTTGCACGCTGTCGTATGCAGTTGGTTTCTGAAATAAGGAAGGAAGAAGGTGAACTTTCAGTGAAGTCACAAGAGTCTTGCAAAAAAAGAAAATTACGTGATCGAATAGCTTCATGGCCAACCAGCAGCGATAACAGTCTTGGTAGGCTGCATAAATGAAAAAGATGAATTTTCCCTTTTGTGTAATCTTTAAATCTCTCTCTGGCAGCATGAAAACATTCTGCCGTAGTTGTAATTGCTTTTTTATTAGTATGACTTGGGATATGCCATAATGTATTTGACAATGTCATAGTTGAATGTGGTGGATATAACTTATGTTACACTTCAGATTTTTATTCTAAACTTGTACTGAATGTACAACAATCTTCAGTGGTAGGGTGTCATTAAACATTAACAGTTTGCAGTGCTTTCCTTAGCTTGATTATGTTTGTCGTGATAGTCACCAGCGACGTAAGGATTAATTTATATGTGAAATGTGGAATAAAACGTGTCTCAACTTCAATGTGTGTTCTTAAAAACAATTTCAGTTGGCTAGCTGCTATGGTTAGTGACTTAGTATTCATTTTACAAAGTAGATTATTATTTCTAATTTTAATAGAACACTCTTTAAGGGTCCAACTGTAGTTCCCGTAGTCAATTTTGTCCCCATATCCTTGCAGAAATATGCACTTGAGGGACTAACAATTACCCACATGCTTACTGGATTAAATGTGGTTTTGTTATTTAACTGATACTCTTGGAAATGGTGAATATAAAACCCATAGGCTGAAATAGCTGATATCTTCATTTGCAATTAAATGATGCAAAGATCTAATACTAAAGTTCAATATGTATAAAAAGATTCTGTATCAGGTCTCAGGGTAACCACGGATGAGGAAGGTTAATTTAAAAGTGAGGAAGTTATGCTTCAATTATATAGTGTTTATCAGAGTTATCTGGAATAATGCTTCAGAGTCAACAGTTCAGGTTGATGATATTTCATCAGGACAGGTTGCATAAACTTGGCTTGTATTCCCTTATGTTTAGAAGGTTGAAGGCTGATCTAATTGAGGCATTTTAAAGGGATTGGATAGGCTAGTTAGAGAAAATTTATTTCCTCATGCAAGGGGATTCTAGGACATAAGAAATAAGAGCAGGAGTAGACCTTATGGTCCCTTGAACCTGCTTGCCATTCAGTAGGATCATACCTCACTGCACTTTCCCCTTTGATTTCCTTATCCCTTGATTCCCTTTGAGCCCAAAAACTATTGATGCCAGCCTTGAATATAGTCAGTGACTGAGCATCCACAATACTTTGGGTGGGGAATTCTGAAGATCCGCAACCCTCTGTAAAGAAATTCCTCTGCATCCAAGTCCTACATGGTCAACTCTTATCTTCAGACAATGACCCAGCCAGGGAAATTAGCCTCTTTGCATCTACCTTGTCAAGTCCTCTCAGAATCTTGTGTTTCACTCCGATCACCTTTCATTCTTCTAAGCTCCAGAGAATATATGCCCATTCAACTCCATCTCTCTCAAGGGACAACCCTCTTATCCCAGGCATCAATCAATATTATTGGAACTAGATCATTTAGGAGTGAATTTGGGATGTACTTTTGTGGAAATCTTGAATTTGCTTCCCAAAAGGCTGTGGATGCTGGGCAGTTGAAATTTTCAAGAAAAAATGTAATCAATAGATTTCTATTAGTTAAGTTATCAAAGTATTAGAAACAAGGATAGGTAGGTGGAGTTGAGGTACATATCAGCCATTATATAATTGAATGGCGGAACAGGATCGAAGGGTGGAACAGCGTACTCTGGTTCTATGTCAGCAGGTCCATCTTAGTTTTTCCTATATTCTCCCCTTGTGAAGTATCTCTTTTTTTATAAATGATTCTAATGTTTTTATCTAGAAGTCATTTTTACTGTTGAGATAAAGTACTTTGCAAACTTAATGGGACTAAGGGCAGACAAGTTCCCTGGACTCAATGGTCTTAAAAGAAGTGGCTGCAGAGATGGTGTATGCATTGGTTGTAATCTTCCAAAATTCTCTAGATCCTGGAAAGATCCCAGCAGATTGGAAAACTGCAAATGTTAACACTGCTGTTCAAGAAAGGAGAGAGACAGAAGAGCTTAACCTAACATCTGTCATTGAGGAAAATGCTGAAACCCATTTTAAGGAAGTTGTAGCTGAACTTTTAAAGAAACATACAATCAAGCAGAACAAAAACAGAATTACCTGGAAAAACTCAGCAGGTCTGGCAGCATCGGCGGAGAAGAAAAGAGTTGACGTTTCGAGTCCTCATGACCCTTCGACAGGTCATGAGGACTCGAAACGTCAACTCTTTTCTTCTCCGCCGATGCTGCCAGACCTGCTGAGTTTTTCCAGGTAATTCTGTTTTTGTTTTGGATTTCCAGCATCCGCAGTTTTTTTGTTTTTATACAATCAAGCAGGATCAGCATGGTTTGTGATTGGGAAGTCATGTTTGACAAATTTATTAGAACTCTTTGAGGACATAACAAGCAGGTTCAATAATGGGGAACCTTGATTTAGTGTATTTGGATTTCCAATAGGCACTGATAAGGTGCCACACAAAGGTTGCTATGCAAGATAAGAACTCATGGACTCGTGGTGCTGGGGATATATATTAGCATGGAAAGAAGGTTGACTAACAAGAAGCAGAGAGTAGAGATAAATGGGTCATTTTCAGGTTGGCAAACTGTAACTAATGGAGTACCACAGGGAGCCTCAACTATTTACAATCTATAAAAATGATTTGGATGAAGGGACAGACTGTATTGTAGCTAAATTTGCTGGTAATACAAAGATAGGTAAGAAAGCAAGTTATGAGGACGATATAAAGAGTCAGCAAAGGGTTATGATAAGTTAAGTGAGTGGGCTAAAATTTGACGGATGGAGTATAATTTGGGAAAATGTGAAGTTATCCACTTAGGAAGAATAGAAAAGCAGAACATTGTTTAATTGGAGAGAGATTACAGCATACTATGGTAAAGAGAGATCTGAGTGTGCTCATACATGAATCTCAATTGTTAGTATGCAGGCTTGGGCATAAAAGATCACAGCTTTTTTAATATAAGAACAGAGGTATTCTCCCTGGTCTCCTAGCCAATATTTATCCCTCAATCAACAGCTAAAAATGCCATTATCACATCACAGTTTGTGGTACCTCGTACGTTGGCTGCCATGTTTCTGCATTACAACGATAACTGTATTTCAAAGAGTACTTATTTAACAAAAGACATCTTGGGGTTGTGAAGACACTATATAAACGTGTGCCTTCACTTTCCCTTTCTATTCTGTAACTTGTGATTAAGCCTGAGATGTTGTCTTTAATGTTCTGTGAATCTGTACTCCAATTCCTCGGCTCCTTAGCAGTGAGCTCATTTCCATTCAGAGCACTGTTACTACTGTTTTACCAAGCTCATTGTTTCACACTTGCTGACATTAATACTGTCTGCCACTTTTTAGCCATTCCATATCTCATCAGTATCTTTTTCAGGTATCTCTGGACTTGATGAATTAACTATACCTCCTAATTTAGTATAATCCACAAGTTTCTACAGCACTGCCTATACCTGTACTCAAATCCTTGATATTCACAGAACAGGACGTTATGGTTAACCACCAACCACTTTTGGCTACTAGATAAATTGCCCTTCTGTTGTTTTAGATGTGACTTTCAAACCAATTTTTAATTTAGTTTATTACTCTGACTCTTCACCCTCTAATCTTCTAGGATTCTTCCATGTGCTACCTTGTCAAAGTCCTTCCATAGCCCATATGCACTACACCCACCTGCATTTTCCCATTCACTATATTGGTTACCTCCTCACAGAATTGAAGTGTGTCAAGCATGATCATTTGTTTTGAAATCTGTGCTAGCAAATTGCATATTCTGTATCTAGACATATGGCAACTTAATTCCTTAGCAAAAACTAAAATCCTGTCCCTCTTTTTAAAAGTGGGCATATTGATCACTCTCCAGCCCTCCAACACACATCGTCATTTAATAGAGCCTTGGAATATAGTTTTTAAGTCTTCTGCAATTTCTTCTCTCACCTCCTTCAGGATGCAAGAAAGCATCCTGTCGAGCTCTGATACTTTGTGCTAAAAGTCAGTGGTCCATCAGACTTTTTAATTGAATTTTGTATTAGTCTACTATCATTTAGTGATTTGTGTATGTAATTTTTTGCTCCTGTACGGTTCCTAGTGTTATGAACTCCAGCTGAGGTTACCACTGGACAAACTTGATCCCAGGGTGGAACCCAGCTTAATAGATCCTAACTTTTATTTTTGTTTGTTTAGATAAGTGGAGCGGGGCTACTGAACAGAGCCACTGGAGTCAATTAATGAACTTTTAACAAAAGTGTAAAACATTTATTGAACAAAAGCTGAACTATATTACAGTACTCCTTCAACCACAACTACACCTTTTAGAGATATATACAGTTTTGTAAGGATAACACAAGTTACAAAGCTGCCTTATACTCTAAGGTTCACAGTAAGTACACAGTCCATGTAAACCAATAGGCACACTGTGGTCAGACACCCCACACTCTGAAGCCAAGCGACAGATGTCACCTCAACCAGATGCTATAGATCTCTCTTCAACTCCTCTCAGATGCTTGTCACATCATGAGCCAATTGGTCTCATTGCACTTCGTCTTTCACATGAGGGTTTCCAGGAATTCACCTTGGAACCTTCTCCCAAACCAACGCTTTCTCTCAGATGCCTTCTGCAAGCGTTCACCTCCAGGGTTTCGAACTCTCCTTTTGATGTTCCTCTTCCCTGGGTCACCACATGCATTCAAGCTGTCTTCCATGCACACACACTCGCAGACTCAGCTGTCAACAGTACACCACTGGTTCACATGCTCATAGCAAGTTACAGACCTTCAGCCATCTCGTTGGACTTTTTTGCCTCTTGCAAGCTGTCCTTGCTTTAAATCTGCTTTCTGCAGCTTTTGCCTCTTTAAACCTGAAGCTTGGCGCCTTTCTACACCTCACTCTTAACTTCATTAACAGGACCTTTTCCAGGTTCCTGTGACTAGAATGTCTGCTTGGGACTTTCTCCTGTTCCATTCTTATGGATTTTGGAGTCTTCCCTTTAGCTTGGGACTGGCTTCTATTTGGCAGCTGTCTTCAAACTGAACACAACTGCTGTTTCTTTAATTTTTGTGTGTGCCTGTGGAAGGCCCCTGCCTCTTTGGACCCCTGTTGCTAGGCAACAGCCCACTTTCTCTATTCTTGTTTGCTTAACTTAGCTGCCACAGTTGTATAACTCTCATTAGAAATGCAAGCACCCTTTTAAGTGAAACTAAAACTCAATTTGACCTTTCTTAACACACAGATGTAGAAATACAAATCAAACTTAAACTTTAAAGCTAAAACTCATTCCTAACACCTACAAATAATAATATAACTTACTTAAATTCTCTCTCTTTCCTAACACTTTCTCACCATTTAGAAAATACTCTGATTTGTCTGCCTTGGTTCCAAAGTCACTGACCTTGCACTCTTCCAAATTGAAGTCCATTTGTCATAGGATAATCTGCTGATGTCCCATTGTAACCTCCTTCTGCCATCCTCTACCTACTGTGCCTTCCAGTTTGGTGTCATTTGCAACCTTTGATTATACAACCTTTTCTACTCTAAAGTGACGAGTTGAGGCCCCAGACCAGAATAATGGAGAATGCTGCTCTTCACGTCACCAATTAGAGTACGTACCATTTAATCCTAGTCTCTGTCGCCTAACTCCCAGTTAATTTCCAATGCATGCCACAATGTTACCTCCAATTCTCTACACTTAATTAAATCTCTTTTAAGGAATCTATGAAATGCCTTTTGGAAATCCACATCAGTAGGTGCTCCATTATCCACCCTCCTCAACAAACTTCAAAATTAGTCATCTTACCTTAATTATTGACTATGGTTGTCTAACTACACAAGTTTTGACTTTAGGGGCATATACTTGTCTTGCATTGCACCTTATTGTTCTATTGAATACCTCCTCCTGTTTGTAGGTTTACCTGTTAACAATTCATCTCAGTTTATTGTGGCCAGTTTATGCCTTGTTTGAAGTAGTTCTTATGGAAAGTTTAAAACATTACATTTGTGGCTCTCTCTTCATCTCTAAATTAATAGCAAATTTATTCATGTTTGTCACTGTCCTCATTTTCCCTTCCTAATGGAGATCAAAGAATTTTAGTAGTCTTATGCTCAATATATCTTAAGTGTACTTTTCATTTCAAAGTTTATAAGGTGGTTCTTTTTTTCTAGGTGCAATGTCTGGAGCCAGAGAGAGCTGGGAGTATGATTCTGGAGCTCGAGACCTTCAGAGCCCAGAACTACATAATAGTCATCCAATGCTTCAGAAACTATTAGAATGTGGAGGAGCTAGCCTGGATCAGCAAGTTGCCCTGCAGAAACTCTTGGCACAGGCTTCAAGCCTAAGCCATCCAATGAGTGGCAGTTACTTGGAGCTAGCCAACACAGTGAGTGCTGCATTTTTATCAGTTCTATGTATCTTCTCTGTCCCTATCAATGCCGTTCCCCCACACCCCCCAAAAAAACCCCCAAATAATTCAAATATGTATACAGCCTGAACAAAAACAAAAATATCCGGAAAAACTCAGCAGGTCTGACAGCATCTGCAGAGAGGGACACGCTTGCCGTTTTGAGTTTATATGACCCTTTCAGAACTAAGAAATATAGAAATGAGATTGAATATAAGCTAGTAGAAGGGGGTGGGACAGGAGAGCTCAATAGGGGGCCAGTGATAGAGGAGGCCAAGAAGAGACTGCCAAAGATGTCATAGACGAAAGGACAAAGGGGATTTGACGGTGGTGACATTATCTAAAAGATGTGCTAATGGGGACATTAAGGGTAGAAAGCAGGACAAGCTTGCTTCCCTTAATGTCCCCATGAGCACATCTTTTAGATAATATCACCACTTTCAATACCCCTTTGTCCTTTTGTCTGTGACATCTTTGGCAGCCTCTTCTTGGCCTCCACCTATGACTGGCCCCCTATTGAGCTCTCCTGTCCCACCCCCTTCTACTAGCTTTTATTTCATCTCATTTCTATATGACTTAGTTCTGATGAAGGGTCATACGGATTCGAAACGTCAAGTGTTCCTCTCCGCAGATGCTGTCGGACCTGCTGAGTTTTTACAGGTATTTTTGTTCTAGATTTCCAGCATCCGCGGTATTTTGCTTTTATCTTAATTATACAGCCTGGTTTTGGTGCATATCTGAAATTGAAGGTTTGCTTGTAGTAAATTTGTTGGTTGGAAAGAATACCATCTCAAAAGCAGTTTCTTTTAGTTTGATTTCTCTGGTTTGTTTAACATTAATTCAAACATATGACCAACTGTGTGTGTGAGAGAGAGAAGAGTGTATGGTTAGTGTGCCGCTTTGCCACAAAAATTCTTGCCTACTGTATGTAGTGGCTATTGCCGCAGGATTTGGGTGGAACCAGTGCTGAAGGGAGAGGGGAAAATTGATTTCAGTGAAGGGATGAAAATGGGGTAAAAGCTGGGAGCCATTGTTTTGGATTATGAGAAAACTGTAATTAGCTGTGAGGTGGAGAAATGGGTTAACCTGATCTAATTAGAGGGCTAGTGTCATTGTGCAGGGGAAAGTGTGAAGATTGTCAACTTGAACAAAAGTGGAAGCAAATTAGTAGTTTGAGGTGAGTTGCAGGGACTGAAAGTGTCACAATGAATTGAGGGGGACCAGTAGAAGCTTGAACAGGGAAAAGATGTGTTGAATTGAGAGTTGTAGAAGTGCAAGAATGAACTGGAACAACTGGAGAAGGTGGGAGTGTCTCTGTAAAAGGGTTGATGGTGATTAAGTAACAGTACCTCGGAACTGGAATGGGATAAATTAATTTGAGACAGTGTTGAGAACTTTTGGGGGAGTAATGATTTGTCTGTCGAAAATAAAAATGTTTGTTGTTTACTATTTAAACTTTGCAGTGGGTAAAATGGACCAGAATGCAACATTTTAAATTTGAAAATGAAAATATTTACATGGGACAATGCCCTGTATATCCTTTTATCGACAAGTGTCATTATTGGATGTACCCCATGAACTTCAGTACTCGCTTTTTCTTTCCAAATCTAGTGGGTACACCAGTTAGAAAGTCCTTGTAAATCATCTCTCATTGTTGGTTTATTAGGGTTTTTCAGTCATCAACTTTTTTTATTGAAGTTGTTGGTCAGACTTTTGTCGCATTCCGGGTTGACATATTTGTTAAGCTAACACCTTAATATCACAGCTAGTTAGTATGCGTTTTTAAAAAAATAATTAATGGGATGTGGGCTTCGCTGGCTGTGCCAGCATTTATTGTCCATCCCAAATTGTCCTTGAGAAGGTGGTGGTGAGCTGCTGCCTTGAACTGCTGCAGTCCATGTGGTGTGGGTACACCTACAGTGTCGTTAGGAAAGGAGTTCTAGGATTTTGACCCAGCAACAATGAAAGAATGGGGAGATATTTCCATGTCAGGATGGTGAGTGACTTGAAGGGGAACTTAAAGGTGGTGGTGTTCCCATGCATCTTGGTCTCCTAGATGGTGGTGGTTGTGAGTTTGGAAGGTGCTGTCGAAGGAGCCTTGGTGAATTCAAGCATTGCATCTTAGTGCATAGTGCACACTGCTGCTACTGTGTGTCGGTGGTGGAGGGAGTGAATGTTTGTGGATGTAGTGCCAATCGAGCAGGCTGCTTTGTCCTGGATGGTGTCAAGCTTCTTGAGTGTTGTGGGAGCTGCACTCATTCAGGCAAGCGGGAAGTATTCCATCACACTCCTGACTTATGTCTTGTAGATGGTGGACAGGCTTTGGGGAGTCAGGAGGTGAGTTACTCATTGCATGGTCCTTAGCCTCTGACCTGCTCTTGTAGCCACAGTATTTATATGGTTTCTGGTCAATGGTAAACCCCAGGATGTTGAGTGGGGAATTCAGTGTTGGTAATGCAATTGAACACCAAGTGGCGATGGTTGGATTCTCTCTTGCTGAAGATGGTCGTTGCCTGACACTTGTGTGGTGCGAATGTTACTTGTCACTTGTCAGCCCAAACCTGGATATTGTCCAAGTCTTGCTGCATTTGGAAATGGACTGCTTCAGTCTCCGAGGAATCGTGAATGGTACTGAACATTGTGCAATCATCACACTTCTGACCTTATGATGGAAGGAAGATCATTGATGAAGCAGTTGAAGATGGTTGGGCCGAGGAACTCCTGAGGTGATGTCCTAGAGCTGAGATGACTGACCTCCAACAACCACAACATCTTCCTTTGTGCTAGGTATGACTCCAACCTGCGGAGAGATTTCCCCCTGATTCCCAGTTTTGCAATTGTCCCTTGATGCCACGTTCTGTCAAATGTGGCCGTGATGTCAAGGGCAGTCACTCTCGCCTCAGGGGTTCAGCTTTTGTTCTGTTCTATTGCCAGATTATTGTCAGGACCCTTTGCCTTTGCAGCATCCAGTGCCTTCAGCCGTTTCTTGATATCACATGGAGTGAGCCGAATTGGCTGGAGACTGGCATCTGTGATGCTGAGGCCTCCAGAGGAGGCCGAGATGGATCATCCACTCGGCACTTCTGGCTGAAGATTGTAACAAATGCTTCAGCTTTATCTTTTGCACTGATGTGCTGGACTCCTCCATCATTGAAGATGGGGATACTTGTGGAGCCGCCTCCTCCAGTGAGTTGTTTAATTGTCCACCACCATTCACGACTGGATGTGGCAGGACTTCCGAGCTTGGATCTGATTCATTGGTTGTGGGATCGCTTCGCTCTGTCTATCACTTGCTGCTTATGCTGTTTGGCATGCAAGTAGTCCTGTGTTGTAGCTTCACCAGATTGACAATTCGTTTTTAGGTATGCCTGGGGCTGCTCTTGGCATGCCCTCCTGCACTCTTCTTTGAACCTGGGTTGATCCCCTGGTAGAGTAGGGGATGTGCCGGGCCATGAGGTTACAGATTGTGTTCAAGTACAATTCTGCTGCTGCTGATGGCCCACAGCGCCTCAAGGATGCCCAATCTTGAGTTGCTAGATCTGTCTGGTGGTAGTATGGTGGTTTAGCACGGTAATAGTTCTACACAACACGATGGAAGGTAGGACTTCGTCTCCATAATAACTGTGCGGTGGTCACTCCTGCCAATACTGTCATGGAGAAATATATCTGTGGCCGGCAGGGTGGTGAGGATGAGGTCAAGTATGTTTTTCCCTCTTGTTGGCTCCTCTACCACTTGCCTCAGATCCAGTCTGGCAGCTATGTCCTTTAGGACTCGGCAAGCTCGGTCTGTAGTGGTTCTACCAAGCCATTCTTGGTGATGGACATTGAAGTCCCCCACCTAGAGTACATCTGTGCCCTTGCCACTCTCAAGTGCTTTCTCCAAGAAGTGTTCAACATCAAGGAGCACTGATTCATCAGCTGAGTGAGGGCAGTACGTGGCAATCAGTAGGAGGCTTTCTTGCCCATGTTTGATGCCATGAGACTTCATGGGGTCCGGAGTCAATGTTGAGGAATCCCTCCTGACTGTATACCACTATGCCGCCACCTCTGCTGGGTGGGACAGGACATACCCAGGGATGGTGATGGTGGTGTCTAGGTAGCATGATCTGTAAGGTATGATTCCATGAGGATGACTATGTCAGGCTGTTGCTTGACTAGCCTGTGAGAGAGCTCTGCACTAGCCCCAGATGTTAATAAGGAGGACTTTGCAGGGTCGACAGGCTGTCATTTCCAGTGCCTAGGTAGATGCAGGGTTGTCCGTCCGGTTTCATTCCTTTTTTTGTGACTTCATAGCAGTTTGTTAAAACTGGCTCAGAGGGCATTTTAAGAGTAGGTCTGGGGTCACAGACCCAGACCAGGCAAGGAGATGGCAGATTTCCTTCCCTAAAGTGAACCAGATGGGTTTTCACAACAATCGAGAATGGTTTTCATTGAATTCCAGATTTTTATTGAATTCAAATTCCACCATTTGCGGTGGCAGGATTTGAACCAGGGTACCCCCCAGTGCATTACTCTGGGTCTCTGGATTAGTAGTCCAGTGACAATACCACTATGCCATCGCCTCCCCCTAGAAACTCTAGGAATTCCTAGATTTTCTTGGCTCTCAGCAACTGGTTTAAAGAAATGTGCCTCATAATATAGTAAGAATCTTTTTCATTTCTTTTACCCCCTTTCGCAAATATAGCATCGTATGCTCGCACCTTCATTGCGCAAGAGCTGAGAATTTCATTCATGTTACCAGTATCAATTCAAACTCCTAAAACAAAGGCTGGCTGTTGGTATGGTAATCATGTTGTTTCCTACCTGCTTCAACAAGACAATTTGAGACCTTGAGGTAAATTGGGAAAGCACTCCAATTGACAAACATGAGCAAGAAAGTATACTGGTCTCTTACCAGGTCATTTACTAAGGAACATCACCATTTGCTATTGCATATGCCCCTTCATAAATTTTGGTTTAATCAACTAAGATGAGGGAAAATAGTTGACTAAAATGATTGTATTTTAGTCAAATAAGAAATATAGTCTTAATTGTAATTTAAGATTACAATAAAACCTAAGTTCAAGGTTAGTAAACTATTAATTATTCAAAACAAAAACAGAATTACCTGGAAAAACTCAGCAGGTCTGGCAGCATCGGCGGAGGAGAAAAGAGTTGACGTTTCGAGTCCTCATGACCCTTCGACAGAACTTGAGTTCGAGTCCAAGAAAGAGTTAATATTAATTATTCAAGCTATTCTAATGAAACAGATTTAGGTTGCATCTTGAACATGGATTTATTTTTATTTGCTCATGAGATGTGGGCATCATTGACATTCCTAATTTCCCTAGAGAAGGTGGTGAGCCACTGCTTTGAACCTCTGCAGTTCATGTGGTGAAGGTGCCACCACAGTGGTAGGTATTTTGACCAATGACAATGAACAAACCATGATATGTTTCCAAGCCAGGATGGTGTGTGACCTGGAAGGGAACTTGCAGTTCGTGTCCCCTTGCCCTCCTAGGTGGGAGAGGATCGTGGGTTTGGGAAGCACTGTCAAATGTGCCTTGGTACTTTGCTGCAGTGCTTCTTGTAGACAATACACGTTGCAGTCATGGTGCACCAGCGGTGAAAAGAGTAAATGTTCAAGGGGGTGGATGGATGCCAGTCAAGTGGGGGATGCTTGTCTTAGTGGTGTCAAGCTTGTTGGAGCTGTGTTAATCCAGGTAAGTGCAAAGTATTCTGTCACACTCCTGGCTAGTGCCTTATAGGTGGTGGAAAGGCTTTGGATATTCAGGAGCTTATTCGCCTTAGAGTTCCCAGCCTCTGACCTACAATTGAGGCCACAGTTATTATATGGTTGGTCTAGTTAATTTTCTGGTTAGTGGTGACCCAGGATGATGTTGATGAGTGATTCGGTGATGGTAATGCCACTGAATGTCAAGGGGAGTTGTTAGAATATCTCTTGCAGATGGCCAATGCTTGACAATTGTGTGGCATGAATGTTACTTGCCATTTATGACTTACTTGCCAAGTCTGAATGTTATCCAGGCCTTGCTGCATGTGGGTATGGCTTGGTCCATTATCTGAGGAATTGCAAATGGAACTGAACATGCAATCGTTAGCAAACATCCCACTTCTGATTTGATGATGAAGGGAAGGGAGTTCCTGAAGCAGCTGAAGATGGTTGGGCTAAGGGCATTAACTTTAGGAACTCTTGGAGTGTTGTCCTGGGACTGAGATGCTTGTCCTCCATCAAACGTAACATCTTGTTTTGAGTAGGTAGGACTACGGCCCCCATGTTCCCCCTAAGCTGGTGGGTGCATGGCTGCCAAGAAATCGGGATCATACCACTCAGGGAACAAACTGGCTATGGACAAGCAACATTCCCTCTTAAAATGTGTGGCTTTGTGCCAGTCTTAAAGGGGCTGTCTTAGAGGGAATGTTGTCCAGCCAGTGAAGTATTTTCCTTGAATTCCTATTGCCTTCAAAAAATATTAATAGTCCTGGATGTCACCCTGCAAGGGGATTGGTATATAAGGATGACAATGAAGGCCAGCATGCCATTTACCTTTCTAATTGCTTGCTGTACTTGCATGTTTAGTTTGTGTTCCTTGTACATGTACACCCAAGCATCTCTCAACAGCAACATTTAGAAGTTTTATGCCCTTGTAAAAAAAAAAAATTCTGCTTTTCTTCCTGCTGATGTAAATAACCTCATACTTTCCCATGTTACACTCCATCTGATGCCACCTTATTGTCCACTCACTTGACCTGTCGATATCTCTTTGTATCTTCCTCCTTTGTATCATCAGAAAACTTAGATACAACATGGTCTCTTTGTCTAAGTTATTAATATAGATTGCAAATCGCTGAGGCCCCTGCACTAATCTTTGCAGCACTCCACTGATTACAGCATGCCAATTTGAAAATGCCCTGTTTATTCCTACTCTCTACTTCCCCTCGGTTAACCAATCCTCTAGCCATGCTAATACATTACCCACAACTCCATGAGCCCTTATTTTGCCAATAACCTTATACATAGGACCCTATGGAATGCCTTTTGGAAATCCAAGTATGTTACATCTATTTTAATTTCCCTTTAATTACTCTGCTAATTACACCCTCAAAATACTCCAATAATTTAACTTGCCAAACACAATTTCCTTTTTGTAAAACCATATTGATTCTGTCACATCATGCTATGGTTTTTGTAGTGTGTTAAGACTTCCTTTGTAATAGAGTCCAGCATTTTCCTGGCAACTGATTGGCAGGTAGCTGGCAAATGGTTCCCTGTTTGCTTGACGACTCCTTTCTTGTTAACGGTGTTACACTGTGAATGTCCAATCTGCTGAGACTGTTCTAGATCTTAAGAAATTTTGAGAAAATAATGACCTATCCACTATCTCTGCAGCTATCTCTTTTAGAACCCGAGGACATAGGTCATGAGGTCCTCGGGATTTGTCAGCCTTTAGCCCCTTAAGTTCCTCTAATATTTTCTCTCTGCTGTTATTAATTATTTTAAATTCCTCGTTCTCATTAGCTCCTTGGTTACCCTCTATTTCTGGTATGTAATTTGTATTGTTGACAGAATATTTGCTCAACATTTCTGCCATTTCCTCAGTTCCCCATGACAAATTCTCCTGTCTCTGCCTTTAAGGGATCAACGTTTATTTTAGCTATTCTCCTCTATGTACTTCTAAAAGCTCTTAAAATCTGTTTTTATATCCCTGGCTAGCTTACTCATTCTGTTTTTCCCTATTATATCAACGTATTGGTCAACCTTTGATTCTTAAAACTATCCAATTCTTAGACTTACTGCTATTCTTTATACCATTATAAACCTACTCTTTTAATCCAATTCCATCATTGACTTCCATTGTAAGCCAGAGATGGATCTTTCTTGCTGAGTTTTTGTTATGATCCCAGCTGTTGTCACTACTGGACAAGCTAAATCTCAGGGTGGAACCCGGCTTGATGGATCCTAACTTTTTTTTGTTTAGATATGTGGAGAGTCGCTACTGAACAGTCACAGGAGTCAGCTGATGAACTTTTAACAAAATAATAGTTCATTTTTTCTCACTTAATAAATGTGTTATTTTACAATACCCCTTCACCCACAACTATACCTTCACAGATATATGCAGATTTGTAAGGCTTACACAAGCTACAAAAGCTATCTTATACACTGATGTTCACAGTAAGTACACAGTCCATATAAACAATTAAGCGACCTGCGGTCAGGCACATCACACTCTGAAACCAAGTGGCAGATGCTACCCCAAACAGATGCTGTGGATTTCTGATCAACTCCTCCAGACGCTTGTCACACTGTGAGTCAACTGGTCTCATCAAACTCTTGTCTTTCACACGTGGGTTTCCAGTCTCCACTCTGAGTACTCGCTCTGGAACTTCTCCCAAACCGATGCTTTCTGCCAGGTGGCCTTCCACAAGAGTCTAAGTCCAGGGTTTTGAACTCTCCTTCTGATGTTCCTCTTCCCTGGGTCGCCACGTGCAATCAGTTTTTCTTCCACGCTCGCTCTCTCACTGACTCAGCTGTGTCAGCAGCACACCAGAGTTACAGACCTTCAGCTGTCTCTTAGGATCTTTTGACTTCTCACATGTTGTTATTGTTTTAAATTTGTTTCCTGTAGTTTGTCTTCTGTTTAAGCTTGGAGCTTTCCTTTCTGCTCCTACTTTCAGTTCCGCAGAGCAGGATCTTTGACTAGACTATCCTCTTGACACTTGAGAAACACCTGACCTACCTACCTAATCCCATTTACCAGCACTTGGCCCATAGCTTTGAATGTTATGACATGCCAAATGCTCATCCAGGTATTTTTTTAAAGGATGTGAGGCAACCCGCCTCCACCACCCTCCCAGGCAGTGTATTCCAGACTGTCACCACCCTCTGGGTAAGAAAGTTTTTCCTCACATCCCCCCTAAACCTCCTGTCCCTCACCTTGAACTTATGCCCCCTCATGACTGACCCTTCAACTAAGAGGAACAGCAGCTCCCTATCCACCCTGTCCATGCCCCTCATAATCTTGTACACCTTAATCAGGTCGCCCCTCAGTCTTCTCTGCTCCAACGAAAACAACCCAAGTCTATCCAACCTCTCTTCATAACTTAGATGATTCATCCCAGGCAATATCCTTGGTGGGATTCGAACCCCGGTTCCCAGAGGAATACTAACGAGTCAGTGAAAATACCGCTATGCCATCGCCTCCCCACCGGGAGCACTGAAACACTCAAACACTGCTTGTTTGCCACTATACTTTTTAGTTTATTTACCCAATCAATGTTAGGCAGCTCCTCCCTCATACCTTTGTAATTGGCTTTGCTTAAGTTGAAGATTTTTGTTTGGGACTGGAATATGGTGCTCTCCACTTTAATATGGAATTCAGTGTATTATGATCACTTTTTCCCAGAAGATCTTTCACTATGAGATTGCTAATTAACCCTGCTTCATTTCACAATACTAAATTAAGAAACCTTTATCCCTAGTTGGTTCCACAGCATTGTTTTAGGAAATTGTTGCGAAAGTATTCTATAAACTCAACTTCCAGATCACCTTTGCCAATTTGTTTGTCCAGTCTGTTTGAAGGTTGAAGTCCCCCACAATTATTATGTTGCCTTTATTCCAAGCTTCAATTATTTCTTGCTGAATGCTCTGTCCAATGGTATAACTACTGTTAGGGGGCCTATAAACTACTCCCATCAGCACTTTCTGATCCTTGTTATTCCTCATTTCCTCGCTTAATGATTCTACTTTTTGAATTTCTAAGCCAAGGTCCTTTCTCATTACTGTCCTTATGTCATCCTTTACAATCAGGGCTATTCCTCCTTTTCCATTCTATCTTTTCAAAATGCTGTGTAACATTGATATTTATTTCTCAACTTTTGTCACCTTGTAACCATGCTTTGCACTGGTGGTTCGATCTTATCCATTCACCTTCATTTGTGCCTTTGGCTCATCTATTTCATTACGAACAGTTTGCGCATTCAGATAGAGTTTTTAATATTTTAAACTATTCTTTACATGCACCTTATTCATTGAGCTTGCTTTAAACTCTGTCCCTTCCTATCTCACTTTGCTTGTTTTTGCCCAAATCAACTGCTCCATTGCGTGACTTGTCTCTTTAGATTCCTAAACCTCCCTTTACCTGACAACTTTTAATTTAATGCCCTATCCATACCCCTAGTTATACAATACACTCGGCTGGGATCAATGTCCTGGTGTAACTGGTGCCCATCCCAATGAAACAGCTCACACTTTCCCCAATACTGGAGTGAGTACCTCATGAGTTGAAACCCCTTCTTCTCACACCACCTTTTGAGCTGCACATTTAATTTTCTGTTCTGCTTGACCCTATGTCAATTGACACATGGCTCAGGTACCAATGCAGAGAATATTACCTTTGGGATTCTGCATTTTAACTTGAACCCAAACTCTTTCAACAGAACTTAATTCCTAGTTCTACCTATGTCGCTGGTTCCTACGTGGATCCTGCTCACCACCCTCAGCCCCCAAAAAACTTCCCGAGTTCATCTCCAGTCGTGAAGAGACATCTTTATCCTTGGTATCAGGCAGGGGACAAAGTCTTTAGAGCTCTGGTTGTCGTTTTAGATGACAGTACTTGTACCCTTGACTATATTGTCCCCTATCGCTACAACATTTTTTTTCTTTTTTTCCCAACCCCATTTGAATGGTACCCTGCAGCAAGATGTCATGGTCACTTTGCCCATCTGCCCATTGGTCTGTATTCTCATGCATACAGGTAGCAAGCACTGCATGCCTGTTGGGCAAAGTTGAGCTGAGGCTCCTCCATCAGTACATACTGAATCCCATAACTGCTTGGCTTGCAGTCACACACCCTCCTGTCTCTGACCATTGAGCAATTCTAAAGTTACCACTTAAATGGTGTGAGTGCCTCTTGGAACAAAGTATCCAGATTCTTCCCCTTGATGGCCTGCAATATCTGCAGCTCAGACTTCAGCCCAACAACTCAGAGCCGATGTGACTTTCCCTCATGTTGCTGGTGATTGAGATTATGCTGATAGGGTGATAATTGGCTGGATTGAATTTGTCCTTTTTGTAAACCGGACACGCTTGGCAATTGTAAATAGGATGGTCAACAGGACTTTAAACTAGAAAGTGGGGGGAAAGGAAGGGTAAAACTCCAAGAAGTATGACTAATGGGAAACAAAGCAGCAGGTTAGCGTGTTGGGGTGTAGATTCAACTTCATGGAAAATTATGGAAAAACTGAAAAGAAAAGAGACCCCAGGAGAGGCTATTAAAGTCTCCAGAACACAAAATAGGACAGTGTTTGGAAAGGGCTAGGAATCTAACTTCAAGCACATCAGATAAAGGGATGACAATGAGAAAGGGGACAGGAAATACAGGACTGAAGGTGTTGTATCTGAATGTACGCAGTTTATGAAATAAGGTAAATGAGCTTGTGGCACAGATTGAAACTGGCAGGTATGATATGGTGGGCATCACGGAGACATGGCTGCAAGGGGATCAGGACTGTGAGCTAAATATCCAAGGATAGACATCCTATCGAAAAGATAGGCAGATTGGCAGAGGGTGTGGGGTTGCTTTGTTATTAAGAAATGAAATTAAATTGATAGCAAGAAATGACGTAGGGTCAGATGATGTAGAATCTGTGTGGGTAGAGTTGAGGAACTGCAAAGGTAAAAAAACCATAATGGGAGTTATGTACAGGCCTCAGAACAGTAGTCAGGATGTGGGGCACAAGATACACCAGGAGATAGAAGAGGTGTGTAAGAAAGGCACGGTTACAATGATCATGAGGGATTTCAATATGTAGGTAGACCTCGAAAATCAAGTTGGTAGTGGATCCCAAGAAAAGGAATTTGTGGAATGTCTACGAGATGGCTTTTTGGAGCAGCTTGTGGTGGAGCCCACTAGGGAACAGGCAATTCTAGATTTAGCGATGTGTAATGAGGCAGATTTGATAAGGGAGCTTAAGGTGAGGGAACCCTTAGGAGGAAGTAACCATAATATGATGGAATTTACCCTGCAATTTGAGAGGAAAAAGCTGGAATCAGATGTAATGGTATTACAGTTGAATAAAGGCAACTACAGAGGCATGAGGGAGAAGCTGGCCAGAATTGACTGGGAGATGAGCCTAGCAGGAAAGACAGTGGAACAGCAATGGTAGGAGTTTCCGGGAATAATTTGGGAGACACAGCAAAAATTAATCCCTAGGAAGAAGAAGCATACTAAAGGGAGGACGAGGCAACCATGGCTGACAAGGGAAGTCAGGGACAGCATAAAAACTAAAGAGAAAGCATACAATGCGGCGAAGAGCAGTGGGAAACCAGGGGATTGGGAAGCCTACAAAGACCAACAGAGGACAACAAAAAAAGAAATAAGGAGGGAGAAGATTAAGTATGAGGGTAAACTAGCCAGTAATATAAAAAGATTGCAAGAGTTTTTTTTAGATATATAAAGGGTAAGAGAGAGGCAAAAGTGGACATTGGGCCGCTGGAAAATGACGCTAACGAAGTAGTAGTGGGGAACAAAGAAATGATGGAGGAACTCAGTAGGTACTTTGGGGATGTTACTCATGTCTTCCACTGTGAAGACTGACGCAAAGTCAGTCTTCACGGTGCAAGTTCAAAGTTCAAGAAAGTCAGGGGGCAGAGGTGAGTATGGTGGCCATTACCAAGGAGAAGGTGCTAGGAAAACTGAAAGGTCTGAAGGTGGATAATTCACCTGGAGCAGATTACACCCCAGAGTTCTGAAGGAGATAGCTGAAGAGATAGTGGAGGCGTTAGTGGTGATCTTTCAGGAATCACTGGAGTCAGGGAGGGTCCCAGAGGACGGGAAAATTGCTAATGTAACCCCCCTGTTTAAGAAGGGAGTGAGGCAAAAGACGGGAAATTACAGGCCAATTAGCCTGACCTCGGTTGTTGGTAAGATTTTAGAGTCCATTATTAAGGATGTGATTTCAGAATACTTGGAAGGGCATGGTAAAATGGGGCAAAATCAGCATGGTTTTATCAAGGGGAGGTCATGCCTGACGAATCTGTTAGAATTGTTTGAGGAGTTAACAAGTAGGTTAGACAAAGGAGAGCCAATGGATATTATCTACTTGGACTTCCAGAAGACCTTTGACAAGGTGCCGCACAGGAGGCTGCTCAGTAAGGTAAGAGCCCATGATGTTAGAGGCAATGTACTAGCATGGATAGAAGATTGGCTGTCTGGCAGAAGGCAGAGAGTGGGGCTAAGGGGGTCCTTCTCAGGATGGTGACTGGTGACTAGTGGAGTTCCGCAGGGGTCAGTGTTGGGATCACAACTTTTCACTTTATACACTAATAATCTAGATGAAGGCAGTGAGGGCATTCTCGCTAAGTTTGCAGATGATACAAAGATAGGTGGAGGAACAGGTAGTATTGAGGAGGCTGGGAGGCTGCAGAAGGATTTGGACAGGTTAGGAGAACGGGCAAGGAAGTGGCAGATGGAATACAACGTGGGGAAATGTGAGGTCATGCATGCACTTTGGTAGGAAGAATAGAGGCATAGACTATTTTCTAAATGGGGAGAGAATTCAGAAATCTGGAGTGCAAAGGGACTTGGGAGTCCTGGTCCAGGATTCTCTTAAGGTTAACTTGCAGGTTGAGTCAGTAGTTAGGAAGGCAAATGCAATGTTGGCATTTATTTTGAGAGAACTAGAATATAAAAGCAGGGATGTGCTGCTGAGGCTTTATAAGGCTCTGGTCAGACCGCATTTAGAATGTTGTGAGCAATTTTGGACCCCATATCTCAGGAAGGATGTGCTAGTCCTGGAGAGGGTCCAGAGGAGGTTCACGAGAACAATCCCAGGAATGAAAGGCTTAACATATGAGGAACGTTTGAGGACTCTGGGTCTATACTCGATGGAGTTTAGAAGAATGAGGGGGGATCTGATTGAAACTTACAGAATACTGAAAAGCCTGGATAGAGTGGACATGGGGAAGATGTTTCCATTAGGAGTGACGAGGACCCGAGGTCACAGCCTCAGAGTAAAGGGAAGATCTTTTACAGCAGAGATGAGGAGAAACTTCTTTAGCCAGAGAGTGGTGAATCTATGGAATTCATTGCCACAGAAGGCTGTGGAGGCCAGGTCATTGAGTGCATTTAAGACAGAGATAGATAGGTTCTTGATTGGTAAGGGGATCAAAGGTTACGGGGAGAAGGTGGGAGAACGGGGTTAAGAAACTTATCAGCCATGATTGAATGGCGGAGCAGACTCGATGGGCTGAATGGCCTAATTTCTGCTCCGAGGTCTTATGGTCTTTTCCACTTTGTTGGTTGGATGCCAATTTTGTAACTGTACTGGAACAGCTTGGCTAATGATGTACTTCAGGGTTGTTTTTCTAATTGATTTCTAAGTCAGGATGGTGAGTGGCTTGGAGGAGAACTCCCAGGTGATGTTCCCATGCATCTGCTGCCCTCTCCTTTCAGATGGCAGTGGTTGTGGGTTTGGAAGGTGCTGTCTGAGAAACCTTGGTGAGTTCCTGCAATGCATCTTGTAGGTGTTATACACTGCTGCCACTGTGTCGGTGGTGCAGATTGTGAATGTTTGTGATTGGGGTGCCAATCAAGTGGGCTGCTTTGTTTTGGATGGTGTCAAGCTTGAGTGTGTTGTTGGTGCTGCACTCATCCGGGCAAAGAGAGAGTATTCCATCACACTCCTGACTTATGCCTTGTAGATGGTGGACCACCTATGGGGAGTCACGAGGTGAGTTACTTGTCGCAGGATTCCTAGCCTCTGACCTGCTGTTGTAACCACAGTATTTATATGGCTAGTCCAGTTCAGTTTCTTGTCAAGGGTAACTCCCAGGATGTTGCTGGTGGGGGATTCAGCGATGGTAATGCCATTGAACATCAAGAGGCAATGGTCAGATTCCCTTGTTGGTGATGGTCATTGCCTGGCACTTGTGTGGCGTGAATGTTACTTGCCACTTCTCAGACCAAGCTGGGATGTTGTCTAGGTCTAGCTGCATTTCGACAAGGACTGCTTCAGTATTTGAGGAGTTGCGATTGGTGCTGAACATTGTTGTCTAGGTCTAGCTGCATTTCGACAAGGACTGCTTCAGTATTTGAGGAGTTGTGATTGGTGCTGAACATTATGAATCATCAGTGAATATCTCTACCTCTAACCTTATGATGGAGGGAAGATCATTGATGAAGCAGCTGAAGACGGTTGGGTCTAGGACACTAGCTTGAGGAACTCCTGCAGTGATGCCCTGGAACTGAGATGACTGACCTCCAACAACCACAACCATCTTCCTTTGTGCTAGGTTTGACTCCAGCCAGTGGAGGGTTTTCGCCCTGATTCCCATTGACTCCAGTTTTGCTAGGACTCCTTGATGCCACACACATGCCTTGTCGTCAAGGGCAGTTACTCTCACCTCACCTCGGGAATTCAGCTCTTTTGTTCATGATTGAACCAAGGTGTAATGAAATCAGGAGCTGAATGCCTCTGGCATAACTCAGACTGATTGTCAGCGAGCAGGTTATTGCTATGCAAGTGCTGCTTGATAGCACTGTTGATGATCCCTTCAATCATTACTGATTGAGAGTAGATCGATTGGGTGGTAATTGGCTGGGTTGGATCAGTTCTTTTTGCGTACAGAACATGCCTGGGCAATTTTCCACATTGCTGGGTAGATGCCAGTGTTGTAGCTATATTGGAATAGCTTGGCTAGGGGCGCAGCAAGCTCTGGAGCACGTCTTCAGTACTATTGCCGTATTATTGTCAGGACCTATAGCCTTTGCAGTATCTGGTGCCTTTAGCCATTTCTTGACATCACCTGGAGTGAATCGAATTGGCTGAAGACTGGGATGTGATGCTGGGGACATCTGGAGGAGGTAGAGATGTATCATCCACTCGGCATTTCTGACTGAAGGTTGCAGCAAGTGCTTCAATCTTATCTTTTGCACTCATCATCGATGCTGGGGATATTTCTGGAGCCGCCTCCTTTAGTATGTTTTTGAATTGTCCACCGCCATTCACAACTGGATGTGGCAGGACTGCAGAGTTTAGCTGTGTCTTTAACTGCTGCTAATGCTGTTTCAAACACACGTAATCCTGTGTTGTAGCTTCACCAGGTTGACACCATTTTTAGGCATTCCCGGTGCTACTCCCTGCACTTTTGAACTAGTTTTGATCCCCTAGCTTGGTGATAATGGAAAAGTGGTGGATTCATGGGGCCATGAAGTGACAGATTGTGGTTAGGTACAATGCTGCTGCTGATGGCCCACAGCGCCTCATGGATGCCCAGTCTTAAGTTGTTAGATCTGTCCGAAATCTATCCCATTTAGCACGGTGGTAGTGGTGCACCACACGATGGAGGGTATCCTCAATGTGAAAACAGGACTTCGTCTCCACAAGGACTGTGCGGTGGTCGCTCCTACCGATACTGTCAATGACAGATGCATCTGCGGCAGGCAGGTTGGTGAGGATGAGGTCAAGTCTGTTTTTTCCTCTTGTTGGTTCCCTCACCATCTGCTGTAGATCTAGTCTAGCAGCTATGTCCTTTAGGACTCGGCCAGTTGTGGTGCTTCCAAGCCACTCTTGGTGATGGACATTGAAGTCCATTACCCAGAGTGCATTCTGCACCCTTGCCACCCTCTCTGTTTCCTCCAAGTGGCGTTCAACATAGAGGAGCACTGATTCATCAGCTGAGGTGGGGTTGGGGGTAGGGCATGGGGGTGGTGGTGGGCATGCGGTACATGGTAATCAGCAGGAGGTTTCCTTGCCCTTGTTTAACCTGATGCCATGAGACTTCATGGGGCCCAGAGTCAATGTTGATGACTCCCAGGGCAACTCCCTCCTGACTATATACCACTGCGCAGCCACCTCTGCTGGGCCTGTCCTGCTGGTGGGACAAGACATACCCAGGGATGGTTATGGTGGTGCCTGTCTGTAAGGTATGATCCCATGACTATGGCTATGTCAGGTTGTTGCTTGACTAGTCTGTGGGACAACTCTCCTAATTTTGGCAAATGCCCCAGATGTTAGGAAGGAGGACTTTGCAGGTCGACAGGGCTTTGTTCGCCGTTGTCGTTTCTGGTGCCTCGGTCAATGCTGGGTGGTCTATCCAGTTTCATTTCTTTGAGACTTTTTAATGGTTTCATACAACTGCTTGGCTTGCTTGGCCATTTTAGATGGCGTTTAAGAGTCAACCACATTGCTTAATATTATTAATTTATTAGTATTAATTTATTAGAACTGAGTGACTTGCTTGGTTACAAGAGCAGGTCAGAAGCTAGGAATCCTGTGGCGAATAACTCACCTGATCATCCAAAGCCTGTCCACCATCTGCAAGGCACAAGTCAGGAGTGCAATGGAATACTCTCCACTTGCCGAGTTCAATGCAGCTTCCAAAACACTAAAGAAGCTGATGCCATTTGGGACAGAGCAGTCCACTTGATTGGCGCCCGATCCACAAACATTCACAACCTTCACCACAGACGCACAGTGGCAGAGTGTTTACCATCTACAAGATATACTGCTTGAACTCACCAAGCCTTCTTGGACAGCACCTTCCAAACCCACAACCATTACCCTCTGGAAGGACAAGGGCAGGAGATACATGGGAACATCGGCACCTGGAAATTCTCGTCTAAGTCACTCATCATCCTGACTTGGAAATATATTGCTGTTGCTTAACTATCGCTGGGTCAAAATCGTGGAACTCCCTCCCTAATAGCACTGCGGGTGTACCTACACCACAGGGACTGCAACAGTTTAAGAAGGCAGCTCACTACCAAATTAAGGGCAACTAGGGATGAGTAATAATTGCTGGCCTAGCTTGCGAGACTCACATCCCATGAACAAATAAAAATGTAAAAAGTGGTGTGCCATAGGGGTCAGTGCTGGGGCCTCAACTTTTTATATGTTATATAAATCACTTGGAATAAGGATTGAAGGTATGGTTGCTAAATTTGCTGATAGTACAAAGATCAGTAGGAAAGCAAGTTGTGAAGAGGACATGAGGCTACAAAGGAATTTAGATAGGCTAAGTAATGGGCAAAGATCTGGCAAATGGAGTATAATGTGAGCAAATGTGAAATTGTCCATTTTGGCAGGTAGAGTAAAGAAGTATATTATCGCAATAGTGAGAGGTATAGAGCTCTGAGATGTAGAGGGATCTGGGTGTCCTTGTACATGAATTGCAAAAGGTTAGTTTGCAGGTACAAGAAGTAATTGGGAAAGCTAATAGAGCACTATCACTTATTGCGAGGGGAATTGAATACAAAAATAGAGATGTTATGCTTCAGCTATACAGGGTGTTGTTGAGACCACACCTGGAGTACTGTTACAGTATTGGTCTCCTTATTTAAGGAAGGATGTAAATGCATTGGGAGCAGTTCAGAGAAAGTTTACTGGACTAATACCAGTGGTGAGAGCAGACATAAGATAAAGGTAGCAAAAGTAATAAAAACAAAAAACTGCGGATGCTGGAAATCCAAAACAAAAACAGAATTACCTGGAAAAACTCGGCAGGTCTGGCAGCATCGGCGGAGAAGAAAAGAGTTGACGTTTCGAGTCCTCATGACCCTTCAACAGTGTTCTGTTGAAGGGTCATGAGGACTCGAAACGTCAACTCTTTTCTTCTCCGCTGATGCTGCCAGACCTGCTGAGTTTTTCCAGGTAATTCTGTTTTCGTGTAGCAAAAGTAAGCTTGGCTGAGTTTGTGGACTGGTTTGAAATGGAGAACAAGGATAATGATTTTTAATATGTATTGGCCAGTTTAGGTTAGCAAGGATGAGTGATGAACAAGCGAGGCTTGATGCAGGAGAAGATAAGGGCAGCTGAGTTTTGGTTAAGTTGAATTTCATGGTACAGAATTACCTGTTGTTTTATCTGAAATGAAGTGAAAACATCAAGATGGTTTGTTACAATAAAACAGTGAAGTGGTGCAATTAAAATTCACAAAACATAAGAATTAGGAGCAGGAGACCACCATACAGCCTAACGAGCCTGCTCTGCCATTCAATCTGATCATGGCTGATTATGAACTTGAATTCCACTTCCCTGCCCATTCCCACATCCCTTGATTCTCTGAGGCATCAAAAATCTGTCTATCCTAGCCCAGCATGTATTCAATGATGGAGTATCCACAACCCCCTGGGGCAGGGAATGCCAAAGATTCACAACCTTTGAGTGAAGTAATTTGCCCTCATCTCAGTCTTGAATGATTGACCCCTTATCCTGAAACTGTGCCCCATATTTTAGACTCCCCAACCGGCGCAAATAATTTGTGTTTGCCCCATCAGTCCCTTTCAGAATCTTGTACATTTCAGTGGGTTCACTTCTCATTATTCTAAACTCCAAAGAAAATAGACCCAATTTGCTTCTCATCATAGAAGAACCCACTCATCTCAGGGACCAATTTAGTGAACTTTTGCTGTACCACCTCCAGTGCAAGTGTATCTTTTAAATGTGGAGACCAAAACTGCTCACAACACCCCACAAGTGGTCTCGCCAAAACCCTAAAAGAAACTCTAGGAAGACTACTTTATTCCTGTACTCCAATCCTTTGCAATAAAGACCAACATACCATTTGCCTTCCTAATTGCTTGCTCCACCTGCAAGGTAACTTCTTGTGTTCCTTTTGCAAGCACATGCAAGTCTCTTTGAGCATCGACACTTGCAAGTTTCTCACCTTTTAAAAAATATTCAGCTCTTCTATTCTTTCGACACTTCCTTATATTATAATCCATCTGCCATCTTGTTGCCCACTCACTTAACTTGTCTATATGTCTTTGCATCCTCTCTATGTCTTCCCCAGAACTTACCTTTCCGCCTAGCTTTGTATCATCTGCAAAATTAGATACATTTTTCCCATTCTGTTCATCTGAGTCATTAATATAGATTGTAAATAGCTGAGGCCCCAGCACTGACCCTTGTGGTACTCCACTATTCACTACCTGCCAGCTGAAAAAGTCCCATTTATGCCCACTCTGCTTCATATCTGTTAACCAACCCTCCATCCATGCTAATATATTACCTTCAACTCCATGTGCACTTATCTTGCCTCTTAACCTTTAGTGTGGTGCCTTATTGAAAGCCTTTTGGAAATCTAGGTATGCTACATCTACTGGTTCCCCTTTATTTATCTTACTAGTTACATCCTCAAATAACTTTGTTAAACAGGATTTCTGTTTAGTAAAGCATTGTTGTTCTAATCATACTGTGCTTAATCATAAGTGCATTGTTAAGACTTCCTTAATAATAGATTCCAGCATTTTCCCTACAACTGATATTAGGCTAACTAGCCTGTAGTTCACTGTTTCCTCTTTCCCCCCCTCCTTTCTTGAAAAGCAGAGTACCATTTGGTAACTTCCATGATAACTAATGCTATTAGTTGTTTTGAATATGTATTTTCTCAGTCATATTTGTTTTTTTTTCAGTGAAATTAATTATTTTCTTTGCAGAAGTTGGTTTTCATATTTAAGCTTACACATGTTTTTCAGCATTGTATTTGGGATCTATTTGATTTTAGATTTAGAGTTCTCATAGCTATTGTGTTTTTTTTTAATATGGTGTAATCATTTAGCATTTTCATTTCAAAATCACTGACTCCCCTTTAAAAGTTGAGTGATTTTCTGGGATATGTTTATATTTTCACTTGTGCGAGGCTTAACTCTAATTCTTTTCTATGTTACAATATGTAACATCCAAAATTGACTTAATTCAAAGCTATAACAATGGTAAAGCTCAAGATACTAATGGTATATGCTATACTGTGGTCTAAAAATTTAATAACTAAGATACCTAGCAGAGTAATAGAAAGGAATTCACAGTTATTAAACTGTAGATATTGAACACTAGAATTTGAGGCTGATTTTTGAAAAATGATTTAGCACAACTGAAATTCACACAAATGTTGCTTGATTTTGCATCTGCTTCAAACTTTTGCAGGGTTTTGCAATGCTAAGCCAAATGGACTTTGGAACTGAACCTAATTTTCACTCTTGACACTAAGCTCAAGGGAAGAATAAGATTCAGATTTGATTGACACCTGCTCATTCGTTTATTTCAGTGAAATCGCTGTGGTGATATTTTTTAGTTGAAAAGGCAGGGCTTGGTAACGTCTTCCTTTTCCATATCCTCCTCCTCCTCTAGGAGTGAGCCTGGCTATTGAGTTATGTACAATGGGCAAATCAATGAATAATAATATTTCAGCATAACTCTCTTCCTTGCTGAGGGGTGCAGTGTATTTCACAAGACAGAGTTCCACAGTTAACTGTTTTATTGTCTGCCATTGGTGAACAGCTTCACAGAAAGCTGATGAGAGACATAGCAATAATTCCTTTGCTCAAATATTTTCCTCCACTAAACACAAGACCAGCTGCATGTGCAGTATTTTGTGTCTTGGAATTGTCTTTGAAAGCCAAGTTGGTGATATCTAATGCATGGCTCCATGAAACTATAACAGCAAATGATCTTATCCAGCGATGTTCCCTGAGGTGCAATAATCCATTTTTTCCAAAAATATACTTTATTCATAAAATTTGTAATTACGTAACAGTTCAAATCCTTTAACAGCACCTTCCAAACCCATGATCCCTACCACCTAGGGGGACAAGAGCAGCAAAAGCATGGGAGCACCATCACCTGCAAGTTCCTCTCAGCCACACACTATCCAGACTTGAAACTATATTGCCGTTCCTTCACTGTCACTGAGTCAAAATCCTGGAACTCCCTTCTTAACAGCACTGTATGTGTACCTACACTACATGGACAGCAGCGGTTTAAGGTGGTTCAACACCATCTTCTCGACGGCAATTAGTGATAGGCAACAAATGGTGGTCTAGTGACACCTACATCCTGTGAAATATAAGAAATTGACATCACACAAAGTGCAATGCAGATAAGTTTCTTTCATTACAGTAAATGAGGTGCCTCAGTGCCCTTGCTATTAAAGAATACATTTAAAATTACATTTATATTTAATGTCAAACATTCCCTGGTGCATACAGCCCAAGTAGTTTTACATGTTACAGTAGTCCAGATTAATCAGGATGTGATTACCTTCTTGAAATAATGGTGGCAAATACTTTGGTTTAAAAGAAGCTATGATACTCTTCCCTCAGTAAGGCACTCCCATCTTGAGAAACATCAATATGGTGACAGTTATCTTGGTACCAAAATGAGCTCAAGTATTCAAGATGTATTCAACTAATTTTTCATGAATCACCATTGTAATAAATGGGTGAGAAATAGCCATCACTAATGAGGTGCATTAAAATAGTTAGGAATTTGCATCAGACTCTTGTGTGTTATCATGAAACAGATATTCAGTTGGTAGTGCATACATTTTTCTCCATGTGTCAGGGCACTGAGTATCCTTAGCATTTGAGTAAATTGGGTTCAGCTGTGCAAGTTGCACCCTTAATCTGGAGATGATAGCTATCTCCAAATCATAATTGAGTGACTTTTTTTTAGAACAAAAAGTTGTAGCATTTGTGTTGTGGAGATCTTGGGGCAGTTAGATTTTGATTTAGATGGGGAAGTTTCACTGTTTATATCAAAAATTTCTGCTCTATTGTCTGTTTGATCAGAACAGAGGCAATGATATTATTGGTAATTCTTTGTTTTCACTTGGTTCTTGGACCAGTTAGAATTTATGCCTATTTCCCTTTTTTGGTCCTTTGGAAAACATTAGGCTATTTGGCCTCAACTACTTTGTGGTAGTCAGTTCCTTGTACTAACCAGTCTGAATAAAGAAATTTCTCCTTTTATTTTCTATTTTGGATTTATTAGTAATTATCTTTTAAAGATAAATAAAAACCATTTTTAACAGTCACCGAATGCGTGAGTTTCAAGACACTTCGAACTCAAAAAGGCCAGTCAACTCTGCTCCACCCCAGTTATATGAGCCAATGGCAAAACACCTGCTCTGGCTGTTCCTTTCATTGCAGTTCACTGCTGTAGTGACTAGTTTACTTTGAACATTCACTCTTTTTCAGAATCTGATTGCACTTTAGCAAATCAAGAAGTTGAACTTGCACGGCTTTCCACTTTTCAAATACTCTAAATTTGAATTAAAGTGTTGGCCTCTTGTTTGGATTTTTTAAGTGGAAACATTGGCCTGAATATTAATGTTAGCAGCAAAGTAATGGCTTTATTCAATTTTTTTAAAAAATTGACAGGTGACCAATTTTGATGGACTTCAGAGTGGAGACTTCTGCCTTGGAGCATCATCTCCAGGTGACCTGTGATGTCTGTGCCAGGGTTCAAAATACATGGTGATGTTAGGCAAATCACCCTCAAAACCTCGCAACTAACCCGTGAAAAATCAAAGATGGGGGTGGGGGCGTGTGGAAAAATTTGCATTATCAAAAGAAAGGTCATGACCTGTTTATTTTGATTGGGGGAGTAGTGAGTGTGGGAGTGACAAAGTTGCTCCTACAATTGCAGAATTTGTGTCTCCCATGCTTGCTGCTCCAGCTCCTCCAATGACATGTTCCCTATCTCTAACTCTTGCTGCGTATGATTGGAGGAGCTGCAAGAGTGGGAGGGAGGGAACCTGTGATTGGAGGTTGAAGAGCAATTATTCTGGCTGCTGCTACGATGCAGGAAACTTTTGACTGTGCAGTCACCAAGTGCTTTGACCAGCTTCTGGATGGCGAGAGAAGGGAGGAGGCAGCTGGAAACCTAGTAACGAGACATGGAGTACAAAGCAGGTCAGGTTATGTTTTTCACTGTTACATGTAGGTCCATCTAAGTTTTTCTACATATTAAAACTACCTTGGTTCCATCAAGTCTAATTTTGATTTAATGCACCAGTTATCTTCTGTAGGAGTTGCACACAGTGTCAAGTCAAGTGCAATGTTTAGGTCCAGTATTGAGGTGAAGGAATCATTAGGCAAAAGAAACAGGAGAGGAGACAGATGTGAGGAGTGTCACAAAAATGCCATCTTCCAAGGTGAATGTAAGAAAAGCAAACAAAAACCCCTTCCGAAAGGAAACGTGAAGAGAGACATTTCAGAGGAAACCTACAGACCTCAAAACGCAATGTTAGAACTAAGGAAGAGATTAAAAAAGCAGTGCTTAATTTTAGTCAACAATAAAAACAATAGAAACTGCTAACTAGTCAGATACACCCAAACCCCATGTGGAGAATGAAATAAGCTGATCTGTTGATTTATACTATCTTGAAATGTCAAAATTTTCTGAGATGAAAGATCAAAATGTGTTTCCTTGTTCTACAACAATGACTGCAAGATATGTTATTTAAATTCATCTTAGGGGATATACAGACAGGAGGTTTTTAAGAACTGGTTTTGCCAAGCCAGACACAAGTCATCTGGTAACACTGCTGCAGGGAGCAGTAAGGAATCTCTCTCTCTCTCCCTCCTTGAAAATCATGTTGAACCAATTTATTGGAGCTTTTTTCAAAGGAGCAATATGCGTGGTGGATGAAGGAGAGCCTGTAGATGTACTGTACTTGGATTTCCAGAAGGCATTTGATAAGGTGCCACAAAGATTATTATAGAAGATAAAAACGCATGGTGTAGGGGGTAACATATTAGCATGGATAGAAGATTGGCTGGCAGAAAGAGTATGCATAAATGAATCTTTTTTGGATTGGCTAGATGTGACAAATGGAGCCCCACAGGGGTCTGTACTGGGGCCTCAACTTTTTATGATTTACATCAATGACTTCGACGAGGGGAGTGAAGACATGGTAGCTAAATTTGCAGATGACAGAAAGGTAGGTAAGAAAGTATGTTGTGAAGAGGAGATGAGGTTGCAGATGAGTATAGGTTGCACGTGTGGGCAAAGATCTGGCAAATGGAGTTTAATGTGGGAAAATGTGAAGTTGTTCACTGGTAGGAAGAACAAAAAAAGCAGAATTACTTAAATGAAGAATGGCTGCATAATTCGGGGTGCAGAGGGATCTAGATGTTCTAGTACATGAGTCACAAGTTAGTATACAGGTACAGTAAGTAATTAAGGCTAATGGAATGCTAGCCTTTATTACAAGAGGGATTAAACGTAAAAGTAAGGATGTTATGCTTCACTTATACAGGACATGGTGAGATCGCACCTTGAATATTGTGTGCAGTTTTGGTCTCCTTATCTAAGGAAGGATGTAAATGCACTGGAGGTGGTTCAAAGGAGGTTTACTTGGTTGATACCTGGGATGAGTGGGTTGTCTTATGAGGAAGATTTGGACAGACTGGGCTTGTTTCCACTGGAGTCTAGAAGAGTGAGGGATGATTTGATTGAAGTATAAAAGATCCTGAATGGCCTTGACAAGGTGGATGTGAACATGGGAGAAATTCAACACTGCACCTGTTTTATTACTTAAATAATGAATTTGGCAGTGCGACAAATTGCATCTGATCTGCCTGTGTGTTCTGGTCACTGTTAAATTTGTCAGGGATTCGTGCAGCCCCTGGCAGCTGCCTGAAGTGAGCCTTGTGTCGGTATTGAAGTTAGCATCTTGTGTCTGTTTCAGGATCTGTTTGATAAATTTGTAAATGTGGTCTGAGATTCCACTGCCCAAGCTCTTTACTAAGTTTTAGTGGATGTAAAGCAGTATAACTAGTGGCCTTTGACAGAAAGGCTGAAAGCTCCTGAAATAACTCATTTGTTTTAATGTTTGGAGCAAGGAGAGAAATATGTGCCTCCATATTAATATTGCAGGTGGCTGGTACTGGCCTGTCCTTGCTTCCCTGGCCATTCCCGCATTGCTTGTGGGCTGTTGATAGTGAATCAGCAAACCCATATTGCAGCTGAGAAAAGTGGCGAGCTATCTCTAGAGCCTTGACAATGATAGCAGCTGGGAGTAATTACTAAAATGAGGTCTGTGGTACAATTTCTGAATTTCAGGTTCCTGCTTTGGGAAGTTGTCAATAACAGACCATAATCTGTCTCTGATCCATAGTTCCTTATTTCAGTTAATCTAATCACTTAAACCACTGGGATCTTTTAATCAGACATACTTTCCTTTTTAATTGGGTGAGCAATTGAAACTCCTGTGACATTCTAGATATGGTATACTCTGCTGATTATCCTGCCACGTTTTTCTCTTTATAATACTTTTCTCATTGCGTTCATGCACTTATTCAGTTTTAAATTTTCTTCTGCATGAAATAAGACTTTCATTTTTGGTTATTTTACCGTCATAATTTATCAGTGATATCCTGCAAAACCTTCCTCTCATATTTAACAAAACTGTCCAATCGCAACTCGCCTAAGACTGTAAGGAAACCTTACCAATATTGATTTAAATGTGAGCTTTGAGCACCTCATGTTTGTAGAAATAAAATGGCTGAGGCATTACATGTGCAAAGGAGTCATGTTATTTAGAGTGCATAATTGTAAACATTTGGGCTTCCACAAATCTTGCAGTCCACATTCCTGCTGTACACCTGTACCCACTGCTGCCTTGTCAAAGTGCTTACCTTCTGGGGTGGCTTTGCTTTCCTTCCCTCATGTACTTAAAGTTCTTTTAATTTGATTTTCTGTTCGTTTATCTGATCCAAAAGTCAGTTCTCTGTGAGCAGATTAATTTAGCATCCAAAATCATGTTAAGCATCTGCACTACCTTTTACTGTTCACATGGATGTCCCCCATTATATCTGACAGATAGGAAAACACCCTGCTCTTCAGCTTGTAGCCTATTTGTAACTTGACATAATATTTATTGATCTGACATATAAAGGAAGAACTTGCATGTTCTCAGGATGTCACAAAGAATTTAAAGTTCAATTAGTTACCTGGAAGTGTATGCACTATTGGTAAATGGACAAACACATCAACTTGTTGGCACACACTGTTTCAAAAACAACACTTGTTTGGTGTTACCAGTTGAGGAGCTGAACCAAAATAGCCACTACTACTCATTGAATAATGCATTAATTTTTACAAAAACATTTGAATAGCCTCATCCAAGGATAGCATCTCCAATGAGATTTAACATCTCTTGCAAGCACAGCACTTCCAATTATGGAGCATTCCCTCAATACTGCACTGAAGTATCAGTCTATTGTGTGTTTTGTGGGGGTGGGTTGGGGGCGTGGGCGTAGAGAGTTGGCGGGTAAGTGGAGTTAAGGCCATATGAATGGTGGAGTGGGCTTGAGGGGCCGAATGGCTGCCGCCGCTTCCTATTTCATATGTGGTATAGTGGTAATGTCGCTGGACTAATAATCCAGAGGTCCAGGCTAATGCTGTGGGGACAGGGGTTCAAATCCCACCATGGTAGCTGGTGGAATTTAAATTCAGTTAATAAATCTGGAATTGAAAGCTAGTCTCTATAATAGTGACCATGAAACTATCTTTGTTGTAAAAATCCATCTGGTTCACTGATGTCCTTGAGGGAAGGAAATCTGCTATCCTTTATTGGTTTGGCCTACATATGACTTCAGACCCACAGTAATGTGGTTGACTGTTAACTGTCCTCTGAAGTGACCTAGCAAGGTTAGTTCAAGGGCACTTAGGGGTGGGCAACAAATACTGGCATTATCAGCGATGCCCATATCCCATGAAAGAATAAAGAGAAAAAATCGTTCTTATGTTGATGGAGAAATACTTGCTGAGAAAACAGAAAACACTACTTTCGTTCTGGGTGTCCCCCTCTAACAGTTCTATATTTCTTCTATCACATTTTCTTTGTTCACCTAATTTAATCTTGAATGTGACAGTTTCTGCCAGTATCACTAACCCTGGAAGTGACTTGCACAGACTCAACTCTCTGAATAAGTTTCTTCTCACTCCTCTTATGAAATTTGTATTTTTCTAATCAAGACAGCATCTTAGTGAATCTACACTGTTCTCTCTTTCAAGTGTGAATTCCAACATTGCACACAATATTATAACTCAGGTCTTATTAGAGCTTTATATTTACTCCTCATTACCTATATACATCCCCTTTTTCTCATTTATGTTACTCCCCAAAATATTTCATGAGCTTTGTCAAAAACAATTGTCTCTCTTGGCTACTTCTACTTTATTCTTTTCTGGTTGTGTTAATTTCATTGTCAGTTGAAGATTTAAATTTCCATTCCAGATGTTGTTAATTGGTCCATCATTACCCGAATAAACTCACCTTTAAAAATGGATACTACATTTATCACTCCACTGCTCCAGCATATATCAACCCTGCATTGTCTTGAAATGCAATTCCTGGGACTTCTGGATTTTCTCTTTCAGGATCTGAGGGCATACTCATCTAGGCCCTTGTGCTTTGCCTTTTATAAGGTTAACTAAAATATCTTTTAAGAAAATGTTGGTTATAATCTTCCAAAATTCCTTATGTTCTGGAAGGGCCCCAGGGGATTGGAAAATAGCTAATGTAACATATTTATTCAAGAAAGGAGGAAGACAGAAAGTAGGAAACTACAGGCCAGTTAGCCTAACGTGTCATAGGGAAATTGCTAGAATCTATTATTAAGGAGGTCATAGCAGCATCCTTGGGAAATCATAGCGTGATCAGGCAGAGTTGGCACAGTTTTGTGAAAGGAAAATTGTATTGAACTAATTTTAGTTTTTAAAGGAAGTCGTAATCAAGGTGGATAAAGGTGAACCTGTAGATGTGGCACACTTGGATTTCCAAGAAGGCATTTAATAAGGTGCCACATCAAAGGTTACTGTACAAGGTAAGAGCACATGGTATAAGGGGGTATCATTATTAACAAACCAGAGAATTGGTTTGCTAACAGGAAACATAGAGTAGGGATAATTGCATCTTTTTCAGGTTGGCAAGCCATGCCTAGTGGAATGCCACAGGGACCATTGCTAGGGCCTCAACTTTTTACAACCTACATCAATAATTTGGATGAAGGGACCCGGATGTATGGCGGCTAAATTTGCTGATTTTTATCTGAATTGTTTGTAGCTGTGAACTGCTCCAAACATATATAATAATGATATGGATTTTAGCATACAGGGCATAATTTTAAAAGTTACAGATGAAACAGAACTTGGAAATATAGCAAACACTGAGGTGCATAGTAACAGATCTCAGAAAGACAGTGTGGTGAAATGGACAAACCTGGTAGCTAAAATTTAATGCAGAAAGATACAAAGTAATGCATTTTGGTATGAAAAATGAGATGCAATATAAACTAAATGGTGTAATTTTAGAGAGTTCGGAACAGGTCTGTGGCGCTGAATGTACACAAGTCTTTGAAGTTGGCAGAGTAAGTTGAGAAAACTGTTTAAAAAAGCATATAGGCCTAAGAGGGAAGGGCAGGTGAATGGGACTAATTGGACAGTTCTTTCAAAGTACACTAGGTTGAATGGCCTCCATCTGTGCTGTATTATGTTATTCTAACTGCTGACCCTGGAATTGACTTCCACAGCCCCACAACCTCACCACTGTATGAAGAAACTTCTCATGTCATCCTCCCTAAAACTCATTGAATCTTGTTTCTGTGGCCCTGCATTCTTGACTTTTCAACTGCAGCAGTTTGCTTGCTTCTATGCTGGGAACACAGTTTGCAAGTCTGAAGATGATACTAAGATTTGTGTAAGTGTCAAGCCTGTAGATGCTTAATTATTGCAGATGGATCTAGATATGTTGCAGGATTGGGTTTGTACTTAAAGTCCATGCAGACAGGGTGAATACTGAACCTTCATACAATCTTCAGGGAAAACCATTAAGTCAGGTGGGGAAAGGAGGGGCGATCTGGACCTTCTGATGCATAGAACTGGACCTTTTAAGTGCTGGGGGAGATGATGGCATTGTGGTAATGTCACAGAACTAGTAATCCAGAAGCCCAGGCTAATGTTCTGGGTTCAAATTGCAACTGGTGGAGTTTAAATTTAATTAATAAATCTGAAATTGAAAGCTAGTCTTAGTAATGCTGACCATGAAACTATCATTGATTGTTGTGAAAAGTCTATCTGTTTCACTAATTCTCTTTAGGAAAGAAAATCTACCTTCCTCACCTGATCTAATCTGACCCACTGCAATATGTTTGACTTTTAACTGCTCTCAAGCCACTCAGTTCAGGACAATTAGGGATAAGCAACAAATGCTGGCTTTGCCAATGGCACCCACATCCCAAGAAAGAATAAAGAAAAGTAATAGATCTAAGGATTCATGAGCAATGCCACAAATTGATAGCTATAACAACTGGGTATTGGGGTGCAATCAACTATGATAAATCATACTATTTTGTCCTTTTACAAAGCAGTGGTCAGATCTCAATTAGAATACTGTCAGTTACTTAGGAACATAGGGAATAGGAGCAAGCATAGGCCATTCAGCCTGTCGAGCCTGATCAAACAGACCATGGCTGGTCATCTACTTCTTACGCCATTTTTCCCTACTATCCCTATATCCGTTGATGTCTTAAATATTTAAAAATCTACAATCTCTGTCTTGAATGTACTCAGTGAGCCTCCACAGCCCTCTCTCTAATAGAGAATTCTAAAGATTCATCACCTTCTGAGTGAAGAAATTCCTCTTCATCTCAGTTTTAAATAGCCTACCCCTTATTTTGAGACCATGTCTTCTGGTTCTAGACTCACCAGCCAGGGGAAACACCAATCTACATCTATTTATCCTGTCATGCCCTGAAAGAATTTTGTAAGTTTCAATGAGATCACCTCTCATTCTTCAAAACTCTAGGGAATACAGGCACAGTTTCCTCAATCTCTCTTCATAAGACAATCCCACCTTCCTAGGGATTAGTTTGGTGAACCTTCGTTGCACACTCTCTATGGCAGGTACATCCTTTCTTAGATAAAGAGACCAAAACTGTACACAATATTCCAATTTCTTGAGTATTACCACTTAATTTCTTTCGGTTCCACATTTTCACTAGTCCCTTTGTTCCCAAGTATTTCTGGGCGATTTTCTGCATCTTCTGTGAAGACAGGCACAAAGTAATTGTTAGTTGCTCCACCACTTTCCGATTCTCCATTATAAATTCTCCTGTCTCCTCATGTCATGGACTCACATTTGTCCTGGCTAATCTTTTCCTTTTCACAGTCTGCTTTTACAGTCTGACTTTATTTATCCCGCAAGCTTGCATTCATATTCTCTTTGCCTTTTATCAGTTTCTTGATCATCCTTTGCTGGATCCTGTATTGCTCCCAATCCTCAGGCTTGCCACTTTTCCTGGCAACCTTTTCTAACCCACTTTGTTTAAACTAATGCAACCCTTAACTTCTTTGGTTGGCTATGGTTGATTCACCTTTCCTGTTGGGTTTCTGTGTTTTAGTGGAATGCATATTTGTTGCAGATCATGTAATACTACTATAAATACTAGCCATTGCTTGTTCACCATCAAATTTTTAAATATATTTTCCCAATCCACCACAGCCAACTGGCCCTCATACCTTCATAATTTCCTTTGTTCAGATTTAGGACCCTAGTTTCAGAATGACCTATATCACGTTCAAACTTAATGTAAAACACTGTCATATTATGGCCATTATTTCCTAATGGCTCCTTTGCAACAAGGTTATCAACTAGTCCTTTCTGATTCAATACTAATAAATCTAAAATAGCCCAATCCTTAGTTGGTTCCTCAACGTACTGCTCCGAAAATCCACCTACTGTATACTCCAGGAAGTCATCCTCTACAGCATTAGCACTAATTAGGTTTACCCAATCCATATGTAAATTGAAGTTGTCCATTATTATTGTATTACCCATGTTAGATGCAGCTCTAATTTCCTGATTTATACCATGCCCATCATTACCACTACAGTTTTGTGGCCTGTAAACAGCTCCCACCAATGTTTGCTGTCCCTTTCGGTTTCTTAGCCCCACCCAAACTGTATGTACATCTTGATCCTTTGATGTAGGATCCTCTGTTGCAAATGTACTAATCTTGTCCCTTATTAACAGTGCCGTGCCACCCCAACTCCTTTTGACCTGCCCACCCTTCCGAAATGACAAATATTCCTGAATATTCAGCTCCCAGTCCTGGTCACCCTTTAACTACATCTCTGTAATGACAATCAAATCATACCTATTTACTCTGTTTGCACCTTCAAATCATCTACCTTGTTGTGAATGTTGCGTGCATTCAAATAGAGTGCCCTTGGTCTTTTTAATGTTATTCTGCATTCTGATCCTGTTTGATGCTTGCCTTTGTTTCATCTGCCTTCTAATTTCGCTTACTACTTTTCTATTTTCTATTACCAGTTTTGTTTCCTTCCAACTTGAGCTCCTTCTCAGGTTCCCAACCCTCTGTCAATCTGGTTTAAATCATCCCCAATAGCACCAGCAAGTCTCCCTGTGAGGATGTTAGTTCCAGCCCAGTTAAGGTGCAACTGTCCATTTTGTACAGGTTCTAGCTGCAGCAGAACCAGTCCCAATGCCTGAGAAATCTGATGCCCTCCCTGCTACACCAATTCTCCAGCCACATGTTCAATTGCTCAATCCTTCTATTTCTCTGCTCACTAGCATGTGGCACTGGGGGTAACCCTGATATTAATGTTTTTGAGGTCCTGTTTTTTAATTTCTTTCCTAACTCCCTAAAATCTGCTTGCAGACCTCACCCCTCTCCCTACCTATGTTGTTGGTACCAGTGTGGACCAGGACCTCTGGCTGTTCACCCTTTCCCTGAACAATATCCTGCAGCTGCCTGTGACACCCTTAACCCTGACACCATGGTGGCAACACACTACCAACAATTACTTGTATTTATACATCGCCTGTAATGTAGTAAAATGTCCTAAGCCACTTAACAGGAGGGTAATCAAACAAAGGTTGATACTGAGACATATTATGGCAAATGATAAAAATATTGTTGCAAGAGTGAGGTTTTAAGGAGGGGAGTACGGTGGGGAGGTTTACAGGGCAGGAAATTACCAAGCTTAGGGCTTAAGCAGCTGAAGGCATAGCCATCAAGGGTGTAATTGTTGAAATCAGGGATGTTTAGGAGGCCAGAATTGGCAGAGCGCAGCTATCTTGTAGAGTTGTAGGACTGGAGGCAAATAGGGAGGGGCAAGGCCATGGAGGGATTTGAAAATGAGGACAGTTTCAAAATTGAGGCATTGCTTAACTGGGAGCCAATGTGGATCAGCAAGCACTGGTGATGGATGAATGGGATTTGGTGCAAGTTAGGATGTGGTTCTTTGTTATTGACCCCTCAGCTATTTTAGCTTTATGATGCTCTAGTGAAGTACCTTGGGATTTTTTAATTACATTAAAGGCACTATTTAATTGCAAGCTATAACTATTACTTTTTTTTTTACAAAAGTGCATTATTTCACTCTTATTGAGCTACGCCTGCCATTTTTAGCCTATTCCATCATCTAATCAGTATTCCTTTGTATTTTCCTTTGGTTGCCTATTTTGTTGCATGATATTTACCAAATATGATGAGTACTTTTCTTGGACACCCCTTTTGCTTTTGTCATCATTTTAGCCACTTGCTGCAGAATAGAACAGGTTAAAGATTAAAACAGACAGCAAAAGAGGAGGACATTTCGCCTCCTGGTGGCTGTGCTGGTGCTGGCTCTTGAAATGGAACTGTCCACTATAAACCCCTTCCCCTGTTACTTTTCTGTAAACTTCTATATTTTCAAATAATTAACTAAATTTATTTTTAAATAAATTATTAGCTTGGTTTGGTTAGTATCTAACTTCTGAGCCTGAAAGTCTTAGTTTTAATTCCTGCTGCAGACTTGAGCAAATAATCTAAAGCTGATTTTCAGAAGAACATTCAAAAATAGGATTTAGACCAAACGGCCTCTTCAGTCTGCTCTGCCATTCTCTACAATTGTGGCTGATAAGTGAAGGTTAGGCCATGATCTTATTGAATGACAGAGTATGCTCGATGGGTGGTAGGGTCTACATTTCTTATTTCTTATATTTCTTATGTTCTTATGGCTGATCATCTGCCTCAACTCCACTTTCCTGATTGTCCCCATATTTCATGAATTCCACAGAAACCAAAAGCCTGTCTCAACCTTGAATGTACTCAATGATAAGGAATCAGCAACCTTTTTGGATAAACAATTTCAAAGGTGCGCAATCCTCTGAGTGAAGAAATTGCTCCTTATCTCTCCTTTATCCTGAGATTGTGCCTTGAATTCTAGATTCCCCACCCAGGGAATAATGTTTGTGTGGTCAAGTCCCTTCAAAATCTTGTATGTTTCAGTAAGATCACCCTTGTTTTTTAACTCCAAAGTGTATAGGCCCAATTTACTCAGTGTCATGAAGAGATTAATGTCTATAATGTTATTGGAAATTATTTTTAAATTGGAATTGTAGTAGAGGCTGTGTCTATGTGTATGTCTTAATTGGATTAAAGCCTGGGTGCTTTGATGTATAGAAGCTTTGAGATGTTAAGGAGGAAAAGGTAAAGTGCAATTTGCAATTTTAAATAAACCATTCAAAAGAATGGGTGAAATCTTGCACCTAGCTGGGAGACACCAAGCAATGTGTTTATATTACTAATAAAATTGATGAAATAATATGATTTTTGTTAGGAGAGGTATAATTAAAAAACCTGGTAACACAAGGGAAAATTTACATTCAAAGGGGAAGCTAGGTATAAACAGAAAGCAGTTGTAGCCTACAACTCTGTTTTCAAAGGAACCAAATTGAAAGGAACCTCATTTTGAATTTGTAAGGTCAAATGTGCTTTGCCTGATGTCTGTTTTAAAGTCTATGAATCATTGTTGCTTTGGTGAAGATTTACCTGGGAGTGATTAATTTTGGGGATTTGTTTAGAAGTTATTATGGTAGTAATTTGTAGTCATGTGTATGTGTTTAGTTTGTTAAATTAATAAATGTTTATTTTAGTTTTATTTAAAAAAACCTCTTGGGGCTTGGTGGTTTTACTCCTGAATTCAGAGCTGCATCTCAAAACATACCAATTGAAAATATAGGTCATGACTGTTCACTTTTCCCCTGGGATTTGAACAACTCAGCCTTTACCAACTGCTGTGTCATAACATTGAGTGTCTCATCCCAGGAGCCAATCTAGTGTACCACTTCCAATGCAAAAATATCCTTCCTTAGGTGTGGAGACCAAAACTGTGTTCAGTACTCCAGTTTCAGTCTCGCCAAAGTCCTGTACAATTGCGGCATGACTTTCTTATTCCCTACTCAAATCCCCAGGCAGTAAAGCCCAGCATGCAATTTGCTTTCCTAATTGCTTGCTGCACTTAGAGACATAGAAACAAAGAAAATTGGAGCAGGAGTAGGTTATTCAGCCCTTCAAGCCTGCTCCGCCATTTGATATGATCTTGGCTGATCCTCTATCTCAATGCCATACTCCCGCTCTCTCCCCATAACCCCTGACGCCTTTAGAGTCTAGAAATCTGTTTCCTCCTCAAATATATTCAGTGACTTGGCCTCCACAGTCTTCGGTGGTGGAGAATTCCATGGGTTCACTACCCTCTGAGTGAAGAAGTTTCTCCTCATCTCAGTCCTAAATGGCCTACCCTGTACCTTGAGACCGTGACCCCTGTTCTAGACCCCCCAGCCAGAGGAAACATCATCCCTGCATCCATTCTGTCCAGCCCTGTCAGAATTTTATACTTTTCAATGAGATCCCCTCTCATTCTTTTAAACTCCAGTGAAAACAGGCCTAGTCAGCCCAGGAATCAGCCTGGTGAATCTTTCCTGCACTGTCTCGGGGATTTATCAGCTTTCAATCCCATTAATTTCTCCAGCATTTTTTCTTACTGGTTTCCTTCAATTTCTTTTCACTAGATCTTTGGCTCCCTAGCATTTCTTGGAAATTTTTTGTGTCTTCCTCCATGAAGACACAACTAAAGTAGTTGTTTAATTGCCATTTCTTTATTCTCTATTATGAATTCTCTTGTTTCAGACTGTAAGGGACCTACATTTGTCTTCACTAATCTTTTTCTTTTTACACACATAGAAGCTTTTACAGTCTGCTTTTATGTTCCTTGAAAGTTTACTCTTATTCTCTATTTTTCCTCTCTTAATCAATCTCTTGATCCTCCTTTGCTGAATTCTAAACTGCTCCCAATCCTCAGGTTTGCTACTTTTTCTAGCAACTTTACATGACTCCTCTTTGGATCTGATACTATACTTAATTTCTTCTGTTAGCCATGGTTGAGCCACTTTTCCTGTTGTGTTTTTGTGCCAGGAAAGAATATATAACTTTTGCAATGCATACATTTGATCCTTAAATAGCAGCCATTGCCTATCCACTGTCATGCCTTTTAATGACGCTTCCCAATCTATCTTAGTCAACTCACACGTCATACTTTCGTAGTTTCCTTTGTTTAGATTTAGGACCCTAGTTTCTGATTGGACTACCTCACTTTCCATCCGAATGAAGAATTCTATCATGTTATGGTCATTGTACCTTAAAGGAGTCTGCACAACAAGATTATTAATTAAACCCTTCTCATTGCATAATACCAAATCTAGGATAGCCTGTTCCCTAGTCGCTTCCTCGTTATACTGGTCTAAAAAAACACCTCGTGTACACTTCAGGAATTCATCTGCCACAGTATTATTGATAATTTGGTTTTCCCAGTCTATATTTAGATTTAAGTCACTCACGATCACTGTAGCACCCCAGTTACGTGCACCTCTAATTTCCTGTTTAATGCCATCCCTACCTTACCATTACTGTTTGGAAGCCTATAGACAACTCCCACTAATGTTTTCTGCCCTTTGTTGCTCCTTAGCTCCACCCAGACTGATTCCACATTTAGATTTTCTGAGCCAATATCCTCTCTCACTATCACACTGATTTCATCCTTAACCAACAATGCCACTCCACCTCATTTTCCTTTTTGCCTGTCCGTCCTAAATATTGAATACCCTTGGATATGCCGTTCCCAGCCTTGGTCCTCCTGCAGCCATGGCTCTGTAATCGCAATCTATCATACCCGCTTACATCTATTTGCGCTGTTAATTCTCCTACCTTATTGCGAATGCTCTGTGCATTCAGATACTGTGCCTTTAGATTTGTCTTTTTAACATTTTTACAGTAGTTTTTGTACTATGGCCCAATTTGCCTCTGGCCCTTGTTCCCTCCACCTTCCATTTTTGCTTTCTACTTTTGTCTTTCATTCCTATCTTTGTTTCCCTCTCTTGTGTTATCCCACTCAGGTTCCCATCCCCCTGGCAGTCTGGTTTAAAATCTCCCCCACAGTACTAGCAAATATCCCTGCGAGGATATTGGTCCTGGTCCTGCTGGGGTTCAACCGGTCCAGCTTGTACAGGTCCCATCTTCCCCAGAATTGATCCCAATGCCTTAGGGATCTAAATCCCTCCCTCCTACACCATCTCTCCAGCCATGCTTTCATCTGGTCTATTCTCCTATTCCTGATCTCACTAACATGGGCACTGGGTGTAATCCCGAGATTACTACCTTTGAGAGCCTGCTTTTTAATTTATTTCCTAGCTCCATATATTCTGAATTCAGGGCCTCATCCCTCTTTTTACCTATGTCATTGGTAACAATATGGACCACAACCCTGGCTGTTCACCCTCCCCCTTCAGAATGCCCTGGAGCCGCTCAGTGACATCCTTGATCCTGGCACAAGAGAGACAACATGCCATCCTGGTGTCACGTTTACGACTGCAGAGATGTGTATTTGTTCCAGTTATGATAGAATCCCCTATTACTATTGCTCTCCCACTCTTCCCCCACCAAGTGCAGCTGAGCCACTCGTGGTGCTACGGACTTAGCTCTTGCTGCATTCCCCTGAGAATCCTTCTCCCCCAACAGTCTTCAAAACAGAAAATCTGTTGGAGAGGGAGATGGACCCAGGGGATTAGTGCTTTTACTCTGTCTGGTGGTCACCAATTCCCTTTCGGCCTGTGTACTCTTTACCTGCTGTGTGACCACCTCACTATGTGCTATCCATGAAGATTTCAATCTTACGGATGCTTCACAGTGACTCCAGTTGCAGCTCCAGCCCCAAAATGTGGACTTCGAGTAGTTGCTGCTGGAGATACTTCCTGCACCGTGGTCGCCCAGGAATTGTCCCTGATTTCCCACATTTCATGGGAGGATCATTCCACTTGGCCGAGCTGTCCTGCAATGACTTACCCTTAAATTACTCCCTTTACTTTAACTTCCTCTAGTTTAGAAAATATTAAGGAAAGAAATACTCACCAGGTCCTACTTGCCAAGGCAATTGCTCTCCTTCCTGAGGAACAGTAGAAAATGAAAGGATCCCTCATCAGTGAACTCCCTCTTTCACCAAACTCTAACTGAAACACTCTAATGCAGCCCAAAGTAGCACTCCAGTGCAGACAAAAGCAACACTGTAGATGGCTTGCTTTTATGCTGTCTGAATCTAGCTTCTGAAAACCCGTTTAATCCAGTTAACTGAATAACCAGCTGCAAACAGAGCCTGTCTCACCTCTGTTTAAAGCTGGACTAAAACTTCCCTTCTCCCAACCCAAAGAACAACTTTTAGTTAGCTGCTAAATTAAAGAAAGATTAAACTTTGCATCCTAAATTTGTGTTCCTTGTATGAGTATACATTCAAGTCCCTCTGAGCATCAATATTTAGAATTTTGGTGCCATTTAGATAATCTGCTTTTCTATTCTTACAACCAAATTGAATAACCTTGCACTTCCTTGCAAAATACTCTATTTGCTACCTTGTTGTCCACTCATATAATCTGTTTATATCTCTGTGAAGCCCCTTTGTGTCATCTTCACAGCTTACATTTCCACCTAGCTTTGTATTATCAGCAAAGCTATATTCACTACTCACAAGAATACAAGAAATAGGAGGGGGAGTAGACCATATTGTGGGCCGAGCCTGTTCTGCCTTTCAATACGATAATGTCTGATCTTGGGTTTCAACTGCACTTTCCTGTTCCCCATGTTCCTTGATTCTTTGAGACACCAAAAATTTGTCATCACAGTCTTAAATGTACTCAACAATGCAGCATCCACAGTCTCTCTGATAAAGAATTCCAATGATTCCAACAGACTTTTGAGTGAAGTAATTTCTCGTCATCCTAGCCTTAAATGATCGGCTCCTTGTCCTGAGACCGTGCCCTCCCGTGTTAGATTCCCCAACCAGCAGAAACAATCTCAGCATCTACCCTATCAAGCCCTTTCAAAATCTTGTACCTTTCAATGAGATTGTCTCATTCTTCTGAATTCTAGAAAAATAGACACAATTTGCTGAGCCTTTCATCAGGGAAAGTCCACTGATACTCTACATCTCTTCATCTAGATCATCAATATAGATTGTAAACAGCAGAAGCTTCAGGACTGATGTCTATGAAACTCCACTTACAACTTGATATTGCCCTGTTTATCCCAACTCTCTGCTTCCTGTCAACTAACCAATCCTCCATCCATTCTTAATATATTGCTCCAAACTCCACCTTAAATGCCCTTTGGAAATCCAAATACACTACTTCGACTGGCTTCTTTTTATCTACCCTATTAATTGCATCCTTCAGTGGAATAGGAATGGAATGCTACACTTTTAGAAGAGCCCTGATTTGGATAAGATATTAAACAAAACCTTGATTTATTTGTGGGCTTTAGCTTTTTGCATATTGGTTGACCTGTTTGCCTATATAATAGAGACCGTGATAATTTGCGATATGAATGCAAGTTTGTTTGTCTTAAAAAAGTGATGAAATATTCTGAGTTATAGTAGCCCTTTGTGTGCAAAAAAAACACCTTTTTATTGTAATTTTCAGTCTAACTGACTTGTATTAATTTGTTAACCAGTGAAATAGTCTTTCATGAATGCTCAGAATCTTTCATGATTTTGAAAACCTGTGTTAGGTCTGCCTTGATTATCTTTGTTCCAGTGGAAAAAAGCCCCAATTTTCCCAGCTTTTCTTGATAATCTCTTGGGGATTATCTCCTTGGCTTTCATCTTTGTTTGCGTCTATCCCTGGCTGCTCATAACGGTTTCTTCACCCTAAGAGCGAGGAGGAAAGTATACAACTTTCTGCTACGGATTCACAATTCTATGCCTGCCGATTCTAGAATTCTTAAAGTTACCATTTCTTACAGCTGTCCCAATATTCAATTGGCATTGATATTCTAGTGAATCTACAATCTCCGCTTTCCATGGTTTTAATATGTTTCCTTGCGGCTCAACCAGTAATATGACTATATCATCTGTCTTGTTTTTATTGTTCAAAGCGCAAATTCCCATATGACTTCTTCAGAGCTGAGGAGAGATAGAAATGGCAGTTCTAGGGAGGTAGAGAGGCATTTCTACCTCTCCAGCTCTGAAGAAGCCATACGGTCTCGAAAGGTTAACTCTGTTTCTCTCTCCAAAGATGCTGCCAGACCTGCTGAGTTTTTCCAGCATTCCCTGTTCTTATTTCTGATTTCCAGAATCCACAGTATTTTGCTCTTATTTCCTATGTCCAACCTCCCTTTCCTCGCCAAAGTCCTTGCACGTGTTGTCACCAACCAAATCCATTCCCATCTTTCCCAGAACTCCGCTTTTGAATCCTTCTAATCAGATTCCTGCTCTTGTTATAATACCTATCAAAGTCACAAGTGACATCCTATGCGACTATGAAGGTAAACTTTCCCTCGTTCTTCTTTGACACAGTTCACCACCCCATCTTCCTCCAACATCTCTCCACTGTCATCCAGCTGGGTGGGACAGCTCTCATATTGTTCCATTCTTATCTACTTAACCATAGCTAAAGAATCACTTGTCATGGCTTTTCTTTCTGTCCCTGTGCCATTACCTCTGGAGTCCCCCAAGGATCTATCCTTGGCTCCTATCCTATTTTCCTTCTTTGTGCTGTGCTTTGGTGACATCATCAGACAATACAGCATTCGTTTTTAAACTGATGACAGCCAGCTCTACCTTACCACCACCTCTCCACTCCAACTCCACTATTATTAAAATATTGGTTGCTTCTCTGACATCTAGTGTTGGATGAGCAGAAGTTAATGCCAGTTGAATATTGGGACAGCTGTAAGAAATGGTAGCTTTAAGAATTCTAGAATTGGCAGGCATAGAATTGTGAATCCGTAGCAGAAAGTTGTATACTTTCCTCCTCGCTCTTAGGGTGAAGAAACCGTTATGAGCAGCCAGGGACAGATGCAAACAAAGATGAAAGCCAAGGAGAATGGTGCTGTTGGGTCTCACCTCTATCTCTCCTGGTACAGGCTTCCATGTTGATATTCCTGAGCAGACAATCTGGAGCCTTGTACCCTGTTATTGAGATAAGTATCTGGCAGGAGTTAACAAATGGCAGCAGCATGATATATGCTGAGAAATGACCGCGAGGCAAATGATAGATGGGGGAGGGTGTACTCCAGATACCTATCCCTTGGTATTTGGTCAGATAGGATCAAGCTAGTGACTAACATAGGGTAAGGCATCAGGCCCTAGAAATAAAATACATAAATGAGTACTCTGAGGGGAAGCAGGGACAACCTTCATCAGACAGAAGAAAGCTGGAGAAGAACTTTCTAACACTTTGGTTAAGTAGCAGTAGGGGTTGCCACCAACAGCCATTGGCTACAGAGACCAATGCTCAGGGTATGCCACCCATCTGTTCATCCTCCGTAAAGTACCTGTCATGGGTCTTTTGTGTTTTTTCTGTTTGTTTAATTTATGCATTATATAAACACTGTTGCTTAAACTACTTCAAAATCACATATGAGGTTGGCCCACTTTTTTTGGGTAATTTTTGAATACCAATCTCAAACCTTAGAGATTGATTTTCCAGTTCCAAACTCCATTTTCTAGCTATCAACTCCATCTCTCTCTCTCTCTTCCTGGGAACAGTTTGAGATTAAGCCAATGTGTTTGTGACCTTGGTGTCACATTTGACCCTGAGATGAGTTTCTGACTTTATGTTTGTGCCATCACCAAGACCATCTATTTCCAACTCTATACAGGTCTGAATTTGCCCTTGTCTCAGCTCATCTGATAACCATTATTTTCATACCCTTGTTACCTCTAAACCTGGAATGCGCACCTGGTTGGTCTCCCACATTTTACCCTATGCAAACTTAAGGTCATCTAAAACTCTGCTGCCCCTGTCTTAATTTGCCTATCTATTGCTAGTTGATGTGCATTGGCTCCTGGTCAAGTAACATCTTGATTTTAAAATTTTCATTCTTGTTTTCAAATCTCTCCATGGCCTTGCCATTCCCTATCTCTGCAATCTCTTCAAGCCCCAGATCTGTGCTCCTTTAATTCTCACCCCTTGTGCATCCCCAGCTTTAATTGCTCCATCACTGATGGTTGTGCCTTCAGTTGTCTAGGCCTTGGGCTCTGGAATACTCTTTTCATGCCTCTACCTCACTTTCCTTTTTGTAAGAAGCTCCTTAAAACCTATCTGTTTGACAGATCTTTTGGTCATCTGTCCTAATATCTTGTTATGTGGCTTGGTGTCATGCTTTGTTTTATAATGCTCCTGTGAAGTGCCTTGGGATGTTGTATTACATTCAAGGCTCTATATAAATATAAGTTGTTGCTTAATATCTAGATAAAATAATAGTGATTTTCTGGTTGAACAGATAACCCTTTCCTTTATAATTGATTAATCAAAAACATGTGACCTGCCACATTATTCTCATCTTCAGTAGGTGGATTGGATATGGGCTTGGACTGTAAATCAAGAATGGAAAGGGTAAATGAACAGTTTTCAATAGTGTAATTACAATAACTTACAAACTTTTCATTGGCTCCGTTCTGTTCTTGGATCCAGTATCCCAAACACTGCTGTCGTCTGTCTGCACCTGGGAACACTGCCTCAAGCCATCAGGTCCATACTTAAAATCATTTTAGTTTTAAATGTATAGCTCATTCTTACTGCTACAAACAACTGGCCTAAGTTGAGCTTTTTTGCATTGCACTTTTCTGTGTGATCCTAGGTTCCTAATCTCTTGCATTATTACTATTAAGGGATTCAAATTAATCTATCATGGACAAAATATCAGTGATTGCCTATCACAGGCAAAATGCTTCATTTTTGCTGCCCATATTTGAATCATTTATCTAATTGGAAAACTCAAATAATCCCAGTAGAAACTCAAAATCCCACCAATCTGACACACATCCACTTACCTCTACTCTTGTTTTTCTGTCCCTGAGCCATTTTCTTAAGTCTGTGGCTATATCCCCATTTAATGCCTTAATTTGTTTTGCAACTATCAAAAGCCATCTGAAAAGTATATATTTATTGCTCTCTGCCCAACCATTGTATTCTATGGATAATTGTTGATTTTATTTAATTCAGTGACATACTTCTTTTCTTCCAATTTATACTACAAAGGGGAATACTACAATACTACAGAAGAATGTCTCACTGCAGCTGTAGCACATCTCTGCTTCTCAATTTGTCATTTTATAAATAATGTAACACTATAAAAATAAGGACAATATATGACTTTAAAATGACAACTGGATTACGTTTTTCTTTATTCTTCCATAGGATGCAGGCATTGCAGACTAGGCTAGCATTTGTTGCCCATCCCTGATTGCCCCCTGAACTGAGTGGCTTGCTTGGCCATTTCAGAGGGCAGCTGAGAGTCGACCACATTGCTGTGGGTCTGGAGTTAGTCACATGTAGGCCAGACCAATTAAGGATAGCAGATTTCCTCCCCTAAAGGGCAACAGTGAACCAGATGATCACTGTTACTGAGACAAGCTTTAGCTTCTTGATCTTTATTAATTGAATTTAAATTCCACCAGCTGCTGTGGTGGGATTTGAACCCAAGTCCCCAGATTAGCTTGGACCTTTGGATTACTAGTCCAGTGACATTACCACTACGCCACTGTCTCTCTGATTTGAGTGCCCTAGTTAAATTATTTCTTGCTGTTTAACTTCCCTTCACCTGAAGATACAATTGGCTTGGATGTCCAGTATGTGCAAAACAAAGAAAAATTGATTAGTCCACATAATTAAATCTTTTGTGTGTTTGTTGCACTATGCTTTTCAAAGATGCCACACCTAGGTAGGACAAAAATGAATGACTGAAATGGTAAGTTGTTAAATCATCAAATATTGCTTTGTTTAAATGTAAGTAAATCCATTCCTGGAATTTCTTGTAGGGGAGTGTCTGCACTGGCCTCAGTCATTTCCACCCAAGTCCTGCATTTCTATCATCATCTGTTTACAATAAAAGAGTGGAAAATGAGATTGCTGAAGAGAAAAGTGAGTGAAAAGTACTTAGGCTGTTTAAGGTAAACTGGGCATAACTTTTGCCAAACTGCTGAAGTTGTCTGCCCACATAGCCCAAGTGATTTCTGGTCTGCCTGCTTTTTCATGAGACTGAGACTTTTTGGTTTAATTGATTGTAATCTAATTCTAGTGATTCCGATTGTCAACCCTGAGTACCCAGAAGGATAATGAACAGTGTCGCTGGCTGTCCCTACAGTTTGAGGATGACATCTACTCAGGGTCTCAATTTTCTGCCATGGGTCTTCATGTGACTGAACAGGTGGATTCTCGACCCGCATATCTTTGGGTTCATGGGGCAGGATGTCCCACGAGGCAGTGGGACCCAGAGTGCAGGATTTGCTTCCTTTTCTTTCCTTAACTGCCACATTCCCTCATCTCCAAGACATTATGACTTAAAGCATGATGCAGCCAGATGGACAAGTTGTCACCATTCTGAACGATTGGGAGCTAGCTCCTTGGGTCCTTGTCAGTGCTGTTGAGCTCCATTGTTTCTTTGGAGCACTTCTTTGACCTCCCCTTGAATGTTGATCATTTGAGAGTTGAGAAAACAAGACCAAGAGGGGTGGGGTGATGCTTTTTGGCCACCTGGGCAAAGTGTCTGGCCCATTTAAGTTGATTTCATTGGAGTTTTGATTGAATGCTTGTGGAGGCTGGCTTTAAGAAGGACACTAATGTTTGATTGGCGGTCCTCCCATTGAATCTGGAGGATGTGGTGGAGACATTGATGAAGGAATTTCTCTCATGCTCTTACGTACCATTAATACAGTTCAAATCTGACTGCAGTATAGGAGCATAGTGACGACAAATACTTTGAACACAGGAATTTTTGTTAACTTGCAGAGGTCTTTGTTGTCAAACACTCAGTTTGTAGAGATTGAGTTGGCATTGCTGATCTGGTGCTGGATCTCCTCATTGGTGGCCTTCTAAAAGAGATGACTGTGAAGGCATGGGAATTGCTCAACATATTCTAGAGGCTCTCCTTCAACTTTTGGGAGGTGAAATATTTGGCTGATGAGGTGTGAGTTTTATTCTGGTAACATTAGAGGACAGGTCAAGTTTCTTATATGCAGAATTGAAGAGGTTGGGAGCGGCTTGCAAACGTGGTGCAGAGTGGGTAATAACACTGCAGTCATCCACAAACTGTAGCTCATGGAATGCAGAAAGCTCTTCACCACTTAAAGTTGGTAATCCCTGGAGAAGGATAAGCAGTTTAAAAACTGGAGGAAGAGAGCAAACATTCTTGAAATTATAGTGGCATATTTGCCTGTGACATTTGCATCAGTCCAAGTGCTTCAACTGGAACAGTCTAATGTAATCTCATTTCCTTGCCCTTTCTATTTATATTTTTTAAATATTTGATTTATTTTTACATTATATATTTTCTGCTTCAGTGCTTGCCTGTAGTAAAGCAATCTAGATTTTAATAACTCTCTCAAAAACATCTCTTCTAACCTCACTTTCAAAACCCAGGCCCTGAGTCTGCCTTCTTATTATCGATTGACCAACCACCGGAAGCAATCTTTAATTATTGAATATTTATTTCCAATAGTGACTCTTCCACACTGCCTTCAGATCCAATATGCAAATATATTTTGTGCATTCTGTTAAATAGACTTCCGGGTTCTAAATTTTTTTTCTGATTGTACGGATTACGTTAACACTACTTAGAACATTTAGCTTACTTTTTTTAAACTCTCATAATGCACAAGAAACATTATAATTTTAAATTAATAACTTTTAATAAACATTTCATACTTACATTCATGCAGAAAATGCAATCCAAATTGATTGGAAATAGATTTTAAATACTGCTGTTGACTACAATTTTTGAAACAATGGCAGGAAGAGATGTGAACAGTTAGTGGACCCACCCTACAAAACTTCATAAACATTTAGGAGCAAACTAGGTTTGCTGAACTTGGAATTAGAAGTTTTCTTTTAATGTTAAACTAGGGGTGAGGAGAGGAGGGGATGAAGGGCAAAGTATGGGTTTGGCAGCAGTAGGACTGTTCATGTGTGGGTTCTACAAACATAACTTTAAAATAGGTGCAGTTAGTGCAGCAATCTGTCCTTCTCATACTATGGAGCAACAGTAAAAGCCCCATGCATGTAGTTGCAAAGCCATGCATGGTTCTGAACTAAGATCTATGGGCAGAATAGTGACTTGGGTAGCGTTGTACATTAATAGTTAAAGATTCACCACTAGTGTTGTGAGCCTATAGCAAAAACAAATGGATTATTAAGTTTTATTACCAGGACAATTCATTATAAAACCAAAAAAAACGCCATATTGCCCTTTATTAGGCTTCATCTAGAACACACTTATCGTTTTGGTCACCTTAGAAGTCTTGGAAAAGTTTCAAAGGAGGATGTCTTTATTAAGGACTATAACATGGATACTTAATGTTAGTGAGGACAAGTTACATAAGCTTAGTTTAGTCAGTACAGGGAGCATGCTGGTTGGTACAGTAAATGTGAATTTGCTGCAAACAATCAAAAGGGAAGGGAATAGATTCCTTTCTGTGGCTGAAATCAGTGTATGAACGCTGCACAGGTTATTGAGTGATGTGCCTCATGGTCACTGGCTTCCTGGAATTCAATTTGATCACTTTTTTAAGGGTGGAGACAAATTGCCTCAATTTTTTTTGAATTGGCTTAGGATTTTACACTTGACAAGTGATGATGATTATACGTCTTCAAAGAAAATAATGCAAATAATTTTTACCACTGAGTTCTAAGGCTGCCAGTCTTATAGACAATATTTGGAAATGATTGGTTCTTTGGTTGCACTATTATCAAAATAAAGGGGCATTAAGGGGAATGTGGTTCATTGAACATGAATTCATATTAACTATGATTCAGAGCAACAACTTCTATTTATACTGCATCTTTAATGCAATGAAATGCCCCAAGGCTTTTCACAGAAGTACTATAAAACAAATTATGATACTGAGCAATCTCCTTATAGATGACCAAAAGCTTGGTCAAAGAGATGCATTTTAAGGAATGTCTTGAAGGAGGAAAGCAAGGTAGAGAGGGAATTCTATAGCTTGGGGCCTAGCCAACTGAAGGCATGGACACCAATTATGGAGAATTAAAGATGGGAATGCATAAAAGGCTAGAGTTAGAGTAGCACAACATTTCTGAGAGTTGTGGGGCTGGAGGAGATTACAGAGGTAGGGAGGGGCAAGGCCATTGAGGGATTTGAAATTAAGGGTGAGAATTTTTAAGTCAAGACATTTTTTGACCGGGAGCTAGTATCGATCAGCAAGCACAGGTGATAGAGGAATGGAATTTCCTGCAAATTAAGACATGGGACAACAGAGTTTTGGGTGACCTCAAGTTTATGGAGGATAGAATGTGGAAAACCAGCAATTGGAATAGTCGGATTGAGAGGTAACAAAGGAATGAATGAAGATTTCAGATGCAGATGAACTGAGACAGCCGAAGTCAGGTGATATTGTGGAGGTGGAAATAGGCGGTCTTAGTGATGGCACAAACACGAGGTTGGCAGTCCACCCAAATGCAACACCAAGTTTGCGAACATACTTGCTTAATCTCAGACTGTTGCCATGAAAGGGGTGGAATTGGTAGCTCAGTAACAGAGCTTGGATTGTGGGCCGGAAACAATGGCTTCAGTCTTCCCAATATTAATTGAAGAAACATCTGCTTGTCCAGTGCTGGATTTCGGGTAAGCTCTGTGGATGTACCTACACCATATGAACTGCAGTAGTTCAAAAAGGCGGCACACCACCACCTTCTCGAGGGCAATTAGGAATGGGCAATAAATGCTGTCCTAGCCAGCGACACGCATATCCTGGGAAAGAATTTTTAAAAAGCAATCTGATTTAGCAACAGTGGAGGAGTTGAGAGGGGTAGTGGTGAGGCAAAGCTGGGTGTTGTCTGCATAAATATGAAAACTAATGCTGTGCCTTTGGATGATGTTGCTGAGGGACAGCATATAGAAGAGAAAAAGGAGAGTGAGAACAGGGGTATGAGAATGGGATGTGAATTAATTCATTGAATTATAGACCTCTAAATATATTTTGTATTTGCGTGGAACGCTTAAAAGCATTTTAAAGCTTTAGTTTTGTCCATCTAAGCATTTTCTAGGATGTTGGCACTTAAATCATTTTGGAAATTATTCTAGCCTAATCGTAAAAAGGAAAAGGTATTTTTACAGTTTCTAAGGTGCTGGCTTAATTTTCATTATTTAATACTGCATTGTTGCGTCCAGTACAAAATATAATGTGTGGTAAAATGGAGTACCATGTACCTTTTTAAGATAATGCAAGTGGACTAACCATGTGACAATACTGACCAATCACTGTACAGTATGGGCTACTGGTTATTTAAGTCTAGAGCTGGAGGTGGTTGTGGGACCATGCAAGGATTTAGTGCTCTGCCTTCTGTTGCAATAAACACCCACAGTTTTTTCTTATGCCAGGATCTCTCCGTTATTGATAGCAAGCATCAACTAACAAGTGTATATGAAGATGTGCAATTTGAGTTTGCTCGACTAGTGAACTCATAGACTCGACATAATATAATGTAACTTTATCATAATGTTTCCAGGCTTGTGTCTTCTGTTCTGTACATTTATGTTTGAAGTAGCAAGTGCCTCAGCTTATCCAAAGCTCTCTGGTCAATTTAGGTATGTTTTCTGGACTGAGTTGTCAAAATGCATACCATTTAGCAAGTAAAAGTTCCTCAGTATTGAAATTTCAAAGCTGGTTGTAGATTGCTGGAAAATCGCTTATGCAAATCAAATCTTGCAGTGAATTGCAGCATTTAGGATAACTGAAATGGATGGTAGCCTTTTTACTGGTATTATTTTAACATTATTGATTTTAGTATGTCGCAGTTTTTGAGCTAGGACAGGCTTGGTGCAGGAAAATGGAGACCAGAGCCAGGAAGGATGTGCATTATCTCTTGTGAAGTTAATGGCATTTCCAAAACTCTTTCATTTGGTGTTCTGCTGCAGTTTTTCAGTATAGGATTGTTGTAATGGAATCCCAGAAAACAAGAAGCACTTTTGCAAGACTGGTGAGCCATCTCAGGCAGTATGATTTATTAAGTATTCAAAGAATTTAGTACCTTGGAGATAGATGTCTTGAATATTTATGCAGCTAGATAAACTAACCAAATGCTGTTTGGAAAGTTATGAATGGAGTTGTTTAGCTCAGAACATAATATAGTTTAAAGAGAGTTAACAGTTAACAGTTTATAAAGTTATTTGAATTCCATTTTTCACTTTTACCATTTATCAAGACCTTTATACTTAATTTTGTCTTAGTCATCCTGCAATGGGTTGAGTTTAAATATCTGCCTGCTTCACATCGTTCCCACACAAGGTTTTCATTTTCAAATGATTGTGAAGGATTAATGACTCAAAATCAGGAATCCAGGCTTGTGTTTACCAAATTAAACCAGGACCAGGAACCACAGCTTTGCCTGTTACGTGTGAATGAAGCGGTCATCAGTTTCAGAGAAAAAGCTTGTTACCTTGTATCGTTGTATTTAATGTGAAGGATTGATGGAATTAGCTGTTATGTTTAAAGAAGATCTTTAGAGATGCTGCAGTGAAATAAGGAAAATAGTCTCCATTCCTTGCTAGCTTTTAGCCATTAGAAATAAATGTTGTTCTGGATGAAAGAGCACTCAATTTTGCTAGCATGGTTTCGTTAATGTGAATTTTTGGAGCATCACATCTAAATATTGGACTAGTAAAAAAAATTTCATGCTGTCCTTTGTGAAGTAAACTTGCTTCTGGAAGGAAAAATCTAATACAGAACTTCAAAATGTCTATCTTTATAGTTTATGCTTTGGCTATATATCAGAGATGAGACTAAGTCAGTACAGTATTGCTGACCATTTGCTGTCACCAGAATAAATTTTGCTTTTCAGGCAAAGAGAATTTTGTGAAAGTGCCTTCTGAGGAGAACCAACTGAGTCTTAATGAAAGATTTATAAATTGTTTTTAAAAAAAACTGACAGCTCATGGATTTATTTATGTATATACTCCTTTTGTACCTGCAGTTTATGGTAAATTTCCAAAGAAAACTGAATCCATTGCTGATGAGGATTTTGCCACAAAATCCCTCTTACATAGACCATAGCAAGAGAAAGCTCAGTTTAATATATAAATCACGTACGTTTACAATGCTTAAAAGCTACAAACGTGGGATTAGACACAGCAGAAATCTAATCTGAAAACAAACCTTTCTTCCGATGAAGGAGATGGATGGCTTGCTGCTGGAGCTGCTGCATTTACGACAAGCTCACCAAATAGGCAGTACTTTCAGTTCCTCAGGGAGGTGCCTTCAATCTAGCAGCTAAACAGCGCACAAACTGTGGGGGAGGTACTGTAGCACTGACTTGTCTTCTAAGAGAGCATAGCAGCGGGGGCTGGACAACTTCTGGGCAGATTTTTAACCAACGGATGATTAATTGTTCAACCCATGTTATCACACTTTGAGATAATGTGTTACTCTACATTTAATTATTTTCTAAGTGGAGGATGTTCAGCTTGTGGAGGATGTCAGCAGGCTTGCATCATTAATTCAGGCTGTGAGTCCGTTTTGGGTTGAAAATGGCTGGCTTTACTGGAAAGTAGCAGACAGAAGAAGCTGGAAGCAGTTGGCACTGTATACATGGCTTAAATTCTGAGACATTTTAATTCTGCACACTAAAAGCCAGCACTATGAGCTCTGGAATTGCTGTTAAGTGTGGAACTGATTCAACAGCAGAGACAAATGAGGTGAGAGCTGGATAACTATTGAAGTGGATTGTGGGGAAGATGAAACTTTAATGGACTTTGTGCATCTTTGGACTTTTGAAGCTTACAGCATTAGTCAGGAAATGATCTGCATGCTTTTGCATTGGCAAAGCATCAGTTTAGCTTTGTCAGGAATGTTAGTTGGGTTCGAATGTATTTTGCAGGAAAAATTTTGAGTAGAGAAAATTTGAATTTTTATGTTTAAGATAAATTTATTTAGTTTGATATATAGGTTACAAAACTTCCAGTTAAATTCGACAGTAAATTACAAATACTGGCAGCAGCTTTAGTCTCCCTCCTCTTTGCATTTAATAGACAGTGATATTCCAGATGCCAGGATGAAGTTGATTGTTTTCTTAACTGGGGGAAGGGTCAGGAAGCTAATGCTTTAGGGGAGTTTAATGTTGCGAGCAAAGACCAGATAGAAGTAATTTTCCTTATTTGGTCCCTTTAATAAACACTCCCTCCCCTCTTCCCCCCCCTCCCCCCCCCCCCCCCCCCCCCGCCCCCCCACCAGCCTTCCTCAGAAATATTCCAGTTTTGCTGAAGTAAGGACTTTGCCATGGAAACAAAGTTTGGTTTTGTTCTTTGAATTTAATGTCTAATCACTAGTTATGAATTATAGACTTACAATTACATAGTTAAAAAGTAAGTAAAAAAAAATGTATGTTTACATTTGGGGCAAAAAAAAGGAATTTTCCATATTGCCCCATTACTTTGACCTTGTGTTTTTAAATTCGATGAATTAATATAATTTAGCACAATAAATGGGATGAGGTGTCTATTCATTTCCTAACAGATACTTAAAAATAGCTAAGTTATAATACTTCAATATTGCAAACTATACCTTTTTTGTTTAAACCTGCATGCTATTAATAGTATTGCTGCATCTTTATAAATTAATAACTCCATTTCTTTACTTCTGAAAAAGATTTACAAAATGTTAAGTGACAATGATATCAACTATCGAGCTATCTAGAAAGAAAGACATCAGTTTTAGATTGTGTAATTTGAAAATGATTTAACAATAGTTATTTTTCTCACTCCTTATTTTTGGAATTTTTAAAAATGAAATAATTGCAGTAGTAAATTGGTACCAGAAGTAGATTGGAAAGGTTAGTACTGTGATGCTTTCAGTAGAATAAAATTACTGATGGGAGATTTCACTGAGGCCATTGTCACGCTTGAAACAGACAATTTAAATGATGTTGCTCTTAAGCTACTATGATGTATTAAATAGGATAAATTGCAGCATGTACTGTAAAAAAAACTCTAAATTATTTTGATTAAATATAGCACAAAATGTCTGAGTGAATACCAATGACAGTAATGATCTCCAGGTTTCCAATGAATATTTGGCAAGGACTCTGTTCTTTCTCTGTGATATTAAAATATTTCCAGCTGTTTGGGGGCAGAGACAGAACCACTAAGAAAAGTTGGAAGGGTAAAGTTGGGGGATGGGGAGGAGGGGGTTGGTGGCGCGATGAAAGTATCCAAGTCTGGTATTAGGAACATGCGTCACAGGACATTATTCATGCCACAAAGCATTGGGAGAGGGATTTTTTTCCCCCCTCCCCCACAGTTATGCCCATGTTTGGAAAGTTTAGTGGGGTTATTTTAATGCAGATTTTTTAAAAATAATGGTGTGTGGGGATATTCAGCTTTATATAATATTTTGCAGATGCTATTAATCTTTGTAGCATGAATTAACATACTGTTATCTTTATAGCATGAATACATACCTACTTGTGTGATTTATCGATATGAAGAATTATTTTGCCACTAGCTCTGGTTATAGTACATCGACCAATTGTGCAACTAATTTCTATTTTAAGAATTGACTTAAATGGTCCTTTGATATAAAGTAATTTTAAGCACTATTGAAAAGCAAAATGCAGTGCTCCTGAATGTATTGCTCAAAGACTGTCTAGTTCTTAAGAGCATCTAATGATTTAAAATTAAATTTGGTGCAGCTTGTGAGAAGTAAGGTGTTACCAGTAGGCTATGGCAAACACCAAGCCCTCATGAGGGACTATATTTTTCTGCACGTTTCCCAATCTAAGACCTATTTGAGGGGAAAAAAAATTGTTCAACCAAAAAATAGGAATGTATCTTCAAAGCAATATTTTGATTGACAGCAAGACTGGCCACTTGCAAAACTTGTAATATTCATTTTATCCATGTTATCTGTATAGTATTCCATTAGACTAAGGGGAATGTGGCAGCCTTATCTGCATTTTTGGAGTCATGCTTGTCTGTGACTTACATCCTTGTAGACCCAGATTAGCTGCTTATTCCTTCATCTCTCAGTTGGTGACATAACCTTCAGTGGTCTCCTCTCTGGAACTCCTTCCTTAAACCTTTGAAGGTGTCCACTATTTTCTCCAGTTTTTATAAGCCTTTGGTATTGCAAGTTTTGTAGTCTTATTGCAGTGAAGGGTACATTGATGTAGGTGCAGTCTAAGTCTTATAATCCACTAGTGTGACCTAGTTGTCTGTCAAACTCTGGGTGTTGCACCCTCTTGCAAATTAGTTGCAGTGAAATTAAATATGAACAGCAACAAAACCAATTTCAACGGAAGGGTAATCTACTAGTCAAGTACCAAGCAAGAAATGAAAACTAATCCTAAAGTTAAGATAAATTACAAATGAAGGCAAACTAACCAATTTCTCCAAATATTTTTGAAACAACTTCTGGTCACCAATTTTTGTTGGCCAACAACCTTGTTCAGGAAGCAACTTCAAGTCCCAACATTAGTTCATCACAAAACATAGGGCAAAGTTATGGAGTGACATCATTGTTTACAAAAGCCCAGCTGGCATAAATGCGTATGGTCCTTTTCATAAGCTGAATACTTAATAATGGTTTGCAATGCAAACACAATGAAAAATGACACAACTTTCCAAGTATATGGTATTTATACATTTATATAGTATAGATGTTCCTATGCTACTCACCCCAGCTAAGCCTTGTGGTAGGAAGTTCAATATTCTAACCATTCTCTGGATAAAGAAGTTTATCCTGAACTCACTGAGTTGCTCTTACAAAGAGCTAACACTGATATGATGGACTGAATGGCTTCTTTCGGTGCTGTAACCATTTTATGATTCTGTGTTGAAAGCGCACACTGCTGAATGTAAAATGGAGGGTACAGCTAAATCAAGAGCTGCAGTGTTCCCAGCGGAAGGATGTTCTTGAAGCTTGTTTTGAGTTTTGTTTGAACCATACAGGAGACCAGATATGGTGAGGCAGAATGGAAATTAAAGCAGCAAATCATAGGAAGCTCTGAATTTCAGTTCTTGGTTTTGTCTTTTGTGGGGCTGAAACTGAAGTGATTTATGCTCCGTCCCAAATTGTCCCTTGAATTCATGCCCCAGCTCCTCCATTTCCCGCACCCTCTTGTGTGTTTTTCTTCTGTTATTACAGGCTTTTTCTCTTTCCCCTATCTCATCCCCTCTTCATAAAACTATGATAAAAATGTGTTACATAAAAATATGTTACACTTCTCTGAAAATCTTTCGAAATTGAATTTGTTACCTTGTTTCGAGTAACTCAAATTACCAAAAGTTATTGGCTGGCCAGATATCTTTAACTTGTGCTGCCTCAACCTATGGTTTTGGTCAAAATAACAACTTCACACGTGAGCTTCTGAAAAGATGACATCCTAATGTAAAAAGAAACATTAATTTTTTTTTATTCGTTCATGGGAAGTGGGCATCGCTGGCAAGGCCAGCATTTATTGCCCATCCCTAATTGCCTTTGTTCAGAGGGCAGTTAAGAGTCAACCACATTGCTGTAGGTCTGGAGCCACATGTAGGCCAGACCAGGTAAGGACGGCAGATTTCCTTCCCACAGGACATTAGTGAACCAGATGAGTTTTACAACAATCGACAATGGTTTCATGGTCATCATCAGACTTTTAATTCCAGATTTTTTTTTAATTGAATTCAAATTTCATCTGGGTCCCCAGAGCATTACCCTGGATCTCTGGAATACCAGTCCAGTGACAATGCCGCTATGCCACCGCCTCCTCCCTAATAAAACTGCTCAAACACAAATGTGCAGCTAAATTCAATCATATTGTAAAGTGTCATTTATATGTGATGTTAAATAGGGCAAATTTTCAGATGGTTTTGAGTCTCCTTACCTGGTAATTTGTATCAGTAAATTAAAAAAAATGTAGTTTATTCAGAATGAACAAGTTGGGAAATGATCAAATTTGGCTATAGGTAATTTGCATTTTGCTGAAATAAATTTGTATAATAGCCAGTTTAGTACCTGGCTTTCTGGAGTTTTTATAGACATTTTGGAGTCTGAATTATGTAACTGTCCATTTTTTTTTTGCAGAAACCTACATGATCTTAATAATGGTTTATTTTACATATTTAGTTTTTAACTCAACTTTTTAAAGCTAAGAATAAAGAATACATAGGAACAACAACAAAATATCTATAACACTGTTAATTTAGACAACCCTCCTAAGAGGCTTCCCAAAATGTTTGAGCCAAAATAGGAGCTAAGCTAAAGGGGAAAAGATTAGAGGGATCATCAAGGTTTGGTCAAAGAGGTGTGTGTGTGTTCTTATGGGTTGGCATTGGTGACACAAAAGTGTGGGTTTTAGAAAGCAACAAGGATGACTGAACACCTTTTTGAACGTTGTTAGATTAGCAGCCAGGCTTGTAGTTTGGGAAAATAGATGACAGATCTATTTTAACATGGAGCAGTGTGGGAGGCAAAGTAAAGAATGGGGCAATATCTTCAATTTAAATACACTGAAAGGTCTGGATGAATTGAGAGGCTTAGCGATCAAATATGTAATTCTCATAGTGTCTGCATGTAGGTAGAGCCATAAATTTTGATTTTATAAAGAAGAGCTTAGAATTCAAGAGTGAGGAAGTAATAATGAATTAATTATACAAAGTCTTGATCCGGTAGCTGTGCAGAGTTTTGGGCACCCATTATAGAAACCGGAGTTCCTAGGAATACTTCCCTTGGATCAGAGAAGACAAAGATGATTTAATGGAGATTGTCTTTAAATTATGAAGGGTTCTGATACATTGAGCAAAAAAAATTTCCTTCGCTTGATAATCAATTTAAAATTACCATTGAGAGGGAGGAGAGAGGTTAATAGAAAGTTGCATGTTTTCATTCTGTAACCTTAGAACTGAACATTTCATATTTTGAAGCATCTTTTTAAATCCTGCCCATTGGGGCTTTTTTTAATAGTTTAACCTGATTTTTGCTTAGACCTTAATTCATTTTCAATTAACAGTGTACTCTTGCTACCTTAAAGGAGAGCGAGTTTGGGCACAGTCAAGGTATATTCCTACAAAGGGGAAAGGTAGGACAAACAAATCCAGAGCTCCTTGGATGAGTTAAGAGATAAAGACTAAAATAAAGATGACAAAGTGTGCATATGATAGATATCAGGTGGATAATACAAGCAAGTACTGGGCTAAATATAGAAGGTTCAGAAGGGAAATGAAAGAGCAAATAAGAGAAGCAAAAGAAAGTATGAAAAGAGACTGGCAGCCATATTATAAGGGAATCCCACAGTCTTCTCGGCATATAAATAGTAAAAGGAAGAGTGGGGCTGATTAGGGACCAAAAAGGGAATTTATGCATGGAGGCAGGATATTGCTAAGGCATTAAATGAATAATCTACATCTCTTTCTATCAAGGAAGATGCTGTTGCACAGGTCATGGCGAAAGAGAAGGCAATTCAGATATTCAAAGGGTTTAAAATTGATGAGTTATTGGATAGGCTATCTGCACTTACAGTTGATAAGGCACTGGGACTGGATGAGATGAGGAAAGTGAGTGAAAATTGCGGAGGCACTGGCCATAATTTTCCGGTCTTCCTTAGACTCGGGTGGTACCAGAGGACTGGAGAATTGCTGATGTTACACCTTTGTTCAAATAAGGGTATAAAAATATGCCCAGCAACTACAGGCCAGTCAGTTTAACTTTGGGAAGCTTCTAGAAATAATGATTCAGGACAAAATGGGTAAATGGACAAACAGGAGCAAATGCAGGTGTCATGAAAATACAATAATTCTCATATTATTGCAATTTATTGTTAAGGTAGGTTAATAGGTAGGGGTTGGATTGTGTGTGTGTGTGCCTGTGTGTGTGTCTGTGTGTTGATTTGGAGATAGCTGGTCTGGAGGCTTGGAGTTATAAAAAAGCTAGGTTTGAAGTGCTAAATACGTAAACATGGCCGAAAGTTTAGAGTGTGAGGGGGAAGGAAAATTTGCATTTTTAGATAAATTAGGTTAATTTGAATTCCAAAGATGGTAAGATGTCACACCTAGTCAGAAGAAGCTAAGCCAAACAGTGTGTTTATTTTTCCCAAAGGTTACTGATAATATGAACACTATGAAAAGATTTATATTATGAGAAATGTAAAGTTCCAAAGGAATATCGGAACAATGGAATTTGCATTAAAAAGGGAGAAACATGTATAAAGGAGATGAGGCTATGTGTCAAAGGAGAAGGCATTCTAAGATTTAACAAGTGTGTAAAACCTCCAGTCTCTGCATCAAGTTGCTGTCTATAGCAACCAAAGCTGAGAAAACTCACTTTGAATTCTCCTATCCTGGGTATAGTGTTGCTTTGCTTGGGTCTGTTTAAATCTATTTGTTTTTACTGTTGTCTCAACGGAGGTGTAACTGGGAGCCAGATTAATTACGCGTTTTAGGAGTTATTATAGTAATTTGTAGATCTAAGTATGTGCTTGAAATCTTTTCTTTTGTTAGTAAATGTTTAATTTAGTTTTCTAAAAACTCAAGTCGTGGTAGTCTTTTATTTCTGAATTTGGGGCATGCATCTTGAAATAAAGTACAAATTGCAAAGCAGTTGTGACTGCGTGATCAAGTTTCCCTCGTGGATTTGACCCGCCTGGCACTCATATCTGCCATGTCATAACACAGGTTATTTAAGGAAAACTTAAATGGATTTCTTAAGGGAAAATCGTGTTTAACTAACCTACTGGAGTTTTTTGAAGAGGTAACAGAGGGATGATGAGGGTAATGTTGTTGATGCAATGGACACAGAATTCTAAAAGGCACATTGGTAAAGTGTTGCACAACAGACTTGTGAGCCAAGTCATAGCTCATGGAATAAAAGGGACAGTAGCAACATAGATACAAAATTGGCTGAGTGACAGAAAACAAAGTAGTGGTTAATGGATGTGTTTTGGACTGAGGAAGTGGAATTCCCCAGTTGTCGGACCCTTGCTCTTCCTGATATATATTAATAACCTAAACCTTGGTATACAGGACACAGTTTCAAAGTTTGTGGATAACATGAAACTAGGAAGCATTGTGAACTGCGCGGAAGATAGTGCAGAACATCATTAGGACATGGCCAGCCATTCTCCCAACTAAGTGGCAGATGCGATTCACTGCAGAGAAATGTGAAGTGATTAATTTTGATAAGAAGAACACGGAGAGACAATATAAAATAAAGGGTACAATTCTAAAGGAGATGCAGGAGCAGATAGACCTGGGTGTATATGCGCAATAGCCATTGAAGATGGCAGGACAGGTTGAGAGTGCAGTTTAAAAAGCATACAGTGTCCTAGCCTTTAGTAATGGGGTCATAGAGTACAAGAGCAAAGTTATATTAAAACTGTATAAAAATACTGGTTCGGCCTCAGCATCTAGTTTTGGTACAGTACATCACACTTTAAGATGTGAAGGCATTAAGAGGGAGAGTGCAGAAAAAATTCACAAGAATGGTTCCAGAGTAAGGAACTTCAGTTATGTTGTTAGATCGGAGAAGTTGTGGACTGCTTTCCTTGGAGAAGACAAGATTGAGAGGAGATTGAAAGAGGAATTCAAAATCATGAGGAGAAACTGTTCCTTAGATAATTGGCAAAGAAACAATGGATAAAAACAAAAAAACTGCGGATGCTGGAAATCCAAAACAAAAACAGAATTACCTGGAAAAACTCAGCAGGTCTGGCAGCATCGGCGGAGAAGAAAAGAGTTGACGTTTCGAGTCCTCATGACCCTTCGACAGAACTTGGAACAATGGAGACATGAGAAACATTTTCACACAATGAGTAGTTAGGATCTGGAATGTGCTGCCTGAGAGGCAGGTTCAATCAAGGCATTCAAAAGGGAATTGCATTGTTATCTGAAAAAGAAGAATATGCAGGGTTATGGGGAGAAGGGAGGGAAAGGGCATCAGGTGAATTGCTCATTCATAAAGCTGGGACAGACACGATGGGGCAAATGGCATCCTTCCACGCTGTAACAATTCTGAGAGTCAGGAGTTTTAGAGTGGAAGCACTATCTACTCACAGCATTTGGGCAATTAGTCACATTTTAGATGACTGGTGTCTCTTTGGTTTAAAATCATAATCAAGTGCAAATCTGATGTGAAATTAAATGTAAATTTCCATAAACAGTCCATTTTATTTTCACATTGCTTTTACCTACTTAGGCTTTAACATGTTTTATATGTCGGGAAATAAATTGATATTTACTGTTTAATTCATGACACTAATGCTCAGATTAGGTTATTTTTTGGAATATTTTCTTTATATTTAAGAGTGGTGATGGGACTCATTGCTTTAGAGTCTAATGGTAATGGTGAAAATGAAAGGGTTATGTTAAAGGATTTGCAAGCTCTTGCTCATTAAATGTGAATTGTCAAAAGTGGATGTTTATTTGTCAAGCTATCATCTAGCATTTTGTTTAGAAATTAGAAAGCATTCAGTCCCTTTTTGATAAACCAGGTTTAAGTGAAATATGCTGTAGGATGAGAATGCATACTGCTAATTTGGAGCCTTTACTTATTTTTATTTGAAAGTTGAACCTGTTTTTCACAGAATTTTAGGAAACGTTAAATGCTTCAACCTGCATTGGTTCAGCCATAGTATGTAAAAGCTAATAAGTACCCTGATCATATCAGTTTGAGCTATTACAGCTAGTATGGTGTTTGACTCAACTGAGATACTTTGGGATTGAGTTGCTCAAGTATTCCATTTAAAAACAGCAATATGCTGAACAAGGCACAAGTCAGGGGTGTGATGGAATGCTGTTCACTTACCTGGATGAGTGCAGCTTCAATGACACTCAAGATGCTTGACATCATCCAGGACAAAGCAACCCATTTGATTGGCACCTCTTTCACAAACATTCACTCCCTCCACCACCGATGAACAGTAGCAGCAGTGTGTACATCTACAAGATGCACTGCAGAAACTCACCAAGACTCCTTAGGTAGCATCTTCTAAACCCACAACTGCTACCATTTGGAAGGACAAGGGCAGCAGACACATGGGAATATTTCCAAGCCACTCACCATCCTGACTTGGAAATATATCGCCATTCCTTCACTGTTACCGGATCAAAATCCTGGAACTCCATCTCTAACAGATCTGTGGGTGTACCTACACCACGTGGACTGCAGTGATTCAAGGAGGCAGCTTAGCACCACTTTCTCCAGGGCAATTAGGAATGGGCAATAAATGCTGGCCCAGCCAGTGATGCCTGCATCCCATAAATGAATAATAAAATAGATTGCTTCTATTCCTCCATATACTTTATTACGAGCTATTGCACATATGTTTTTCATAGTTCTCATTATTATGAAATTTTGCAGAAAATAACCCTTAATTATTGTATCACCTGCTCTAAGGATAACTTACATTTATATAAAGTAGAAAAGTGTCTGTGTTTCAAAGAAGTGGGGTCAGAAATAAATGTTGCTGAGTCAAAAGAGGAAATACTGGCAGGATTAACCAAAACCTTCATTAAAGAAACGGGTTTTCAAGAGATTTTTGAAGGAGGAAAGGGAGGTGGAGAGATGGGAGAGTTTAGGGAGCCAATTCTAGAGCAAGAGGTCTAGATGGCTGGAGACATGACTCCTCATGGTGTGGTGAAGGGGGTTTGGATGCACAAGAGACCAGAATCAGAAGAGGTTACAGAGCTAGTGAGGAGAGAACCCATGGAGGGATTTAAATATGATTTGAACTGTTGGTAGAGAGAGGTACAGTGTATGTCAGCAAGGATAAAGGTGATGGGTGAGTGCAGTGTAGGATATTGGAGCAGAGTTTTGAGTCTGAGACAGTGTTTGCAAATGGAGTTGTGGAGAGTAATGTTACTACACATCAATAGTTAAACTACCAGTGCCATCTTGCTGTCTTATTCTGTTTAAGTAGACAATTGTACATTATTCCAAAATCTTTGTTTCTATCTTTTTTTCCCAATTGATTTGTACTTGTCAGGATAAATTGAATGATGTGTGTATTTATAGAGCTTTAGGCTTCTAAATGGTTTCTGTACAGGTAGCCAGTTGTTTGTGATTAATAGCGCTTGTTCTGTGAGGAAAAACTAAGTGACAGTTGGGTCAGCTTGGTTGTGGAATCTTATCAACTATTCAGCTGTGAAGGACATCACAACCTAGCCCAATCCTGTCTTCGACCAACATCTACATTAACGTATATAAAAACAAAAAAACTGCGGATGCTGGAAATCCAAAACAAAAACAGAATTACCTGGAAAAACTCAGCAGGTCTGGCAGCATCGGCGGAGAAGAAAAGAGTTGACGTTTCGAGTCCTCATGACCCTTCGACAGAACTTGAGTTCGAGTCCAGGAAAGAGCTGAAATATAAGCTGGTTTAAGGTGTGTGTGTGGGGGGCGGAGAGATAGAGAGACAGAGAGGTGGAGGGGGTTGGTGTGGTTGTAGCGACAAACAAGCAGTGATAGAAGCAGATCATCAAAAGATGTCAACAACAATACTACAATAGAACACATAGGTGTTAAAGTTAAAGTTGGTGATATTATCTAAACGAATGTGCTAATTAAGAATGGATGGTAGGGCACTCAAGGTATAGCTCTAGTGGGTTTTTTTTTTTATTTTTTTTTATTTTATATAATGGAAATAGGTGGGAAAAGGAAAATCTTTATAATTTATTGGGAAAAAAAAAGAGAAGGGGGAAACAGAAAGGGGGTGGGGATGGGGGAGGGGACTCACGACCTAAAGTTGTTGAATTCAATATTCAGTCCGGAAGGCTGTAAAGTCCCTAGTCGGAAGATGAGGTGTTGTTCCTCCAGTTTGCGTTGGACGCAAACGCAAACTGGAGGAACAACACCTCATCTTCCGACTAGGGACTTTACAGCCTTCCGGACTGAATATTGAATTCAACAACTTTAGGTCGTGAGTCCCCTCCCCCATCCCCACCCCCTTTCTGTTTCCCCCTTCTTTTTTTTTTCCCAATAAATTATAAAGATTTTCCTTTTCCCACCTATTTCCATTATATAAAATAAAAAAAAAAAAACCCACTAGAGCTATACCTTGAGTGCCCTACCATCCATTCTTAATTAGCACATTCGTTTAGATAATATCACCAACTTTAACTTTAACACCTATGTGTTCTATTGTAGTATTGTTGTTGACATCTTTTGATGATCTGCTTCTATCACTGCTTGTTTGTCGCTACAACCACACCAACCCCCTCCACCTCTCTGTCTCTCTATCTCTCCGCCCCCCACACACACACCTTAAACCAGCTTATATTTCAGCTCTTTCCTGGACTCGAACTCAAGTTCTGTCGAAGGGTCATGAGGACTCGAAACGTCAACTCTTTTCTTCTCCGCCGATGCTGCCAGACCTGCTGAGTTTTTCCAGGTAATTCTGTTTTTGATCTACATTAACGTACTTTTCAGCAGAGATAACTGTTTAGTGATTCAGTAATAACAGGCTGACTTTCCCTTCCCTAAGTGGTGCTGAAACTAATTGTGCCACACTTGCCACAAGCAAGTGTGAATGCTGGTGGCTAGATGAAAACTGCACTGTCTCTGACCTGGGGGCAAAATATCTGGTCCTTTCAGTTTGGCAATGGGGCATTTTTGAATTGCGGAGACTAAATATAGAAAACAGACACATTCAGAAGTGGCAGAAGTGTGAAGTAAGACAATTGATTTGATCTTGTTTTGCAGCAAAGCTTGGATAATGGGTGGAAGAGTGAAACTGAAATTTTTCTATAATCTGTTCATTGTAATATTGATCATATGATTAATGAGTACAGTATTTAGCAAGTGATTTTATATAATTTATGTGGAGGTGATGGATATCTAATTTGCAGCTGATGGGAGACAACCACCTTGGGAACATTGGAGCAGGAATCGACCATTTAGCCCCTTGAACCTATTCTTAAGAGGGAATAAATATTTTTATTCGATCATGGCTGATCTGTGACCTAACTCCATATACCAACCTTTGCCCCATTTGCTTCATGTTGGTACTCTGTTCTCCAGCTGAAAATATGAAAACATTAGGAGCACAATGTGCACCAGGAACTGCACCCTGCTTGGAGCCTTTTTTTCACGTTCCATTATTAGTTGAAGTGTGAGGCAATATGCTGGACACTTTTTTTGTTGCGCTTGTAAGAAAGATGTTGAAACAAAATTTACATGTTTTTAAGTCAACAAAAAAACCTTATATAATTTTTGAAACACATCTTTAACTCATCTTTTCATTGGAAATAAGCAAAATGCATTGTAAGTTCTTCCTGTTATTTTGCTGTGGTTTATATTGTACTACATTGTTTAAAAATGTAATTTTCAGTTAACCCAGTAGATGGTAACCTCTGGATTACTCCCATTGCCAAGCACGACAGAGGGTAACAATAGTAAAATTGGAGGACTTCGGATTCTTGTGGCATGGGGATCCATTCTGGAGCAGGAGGCACCTATTCAAAAAGGTTTGCACCTCAAGACTGGGACCAATGTGCTCAGGAGGAAGTTCTCGAGTGTAGTTGGGGAGGGTTTAACCTAAATTGGCAGGGGGTGAACACCAGCAAGTTGAAGCAGAAAAGAGAAATAAGGTGCATAAAGGAGTGTGTGTTGAATAATATTAGGGAAGGAAATAATACCATATTTGATATGAGCAGACCAAAAAGGGCTACAAGGAGTACAAAAACAGGTTTAGAATGCATGTATTTAAATGCACAAAGTGTGGTGAATGAGGTTGTTGAGCTACAAACAAAAATAACCATGTTGGCATATGATATAGTGGCAATAGCAGAAACGTGGCTTTAAAAATTGAGTACTGGATGCTTAATATTCAATGATATAAAGTGTTCAGAAAAGCTAGCGAAGGAGAAAAGGAAGGTGGGGTGGCAGTACTCATTAGGGAACACATTTCAATTGGAAAGGATGTCCTTAAACCAGAGTTGAGAGCCAAAAACGGTATGATCACGCTAATGCAATTATTCTATAGGCTTTCAAATAGTGAGAGTGTGATAGAGGAGCAAGTCTTCGGGGAATTCACAAATGTGCAAGAACTATAAAGTGCTGATATTGGGGGACTTTACTCAAATAGCGATTGGGATAATATAAGAGTAAGGGGAAAAGAAGGGGAAGAGTTTCTAAAATATGTTCAGAACTTCCTTGACCTGTATGTTATTGGTTCAAGTAGGAAGGAGGCATTGCTGGACCTCATTGTGCCAAGTGGACCAAGTATAAAGCTTATATTAGTAATGGAGGATAGCAAGGAACAAATTAAAGTTAAAGTTTTACATCAGCTCCTTCAGAGCCGCTCTTCAGTTCTCCATAGGCTGTATCCACCAGCCACTGCGCTGTGTTTTTTAAATTCATTTATGGGATGTGGGTGTCACCGGCTACGCCAGCATTTATTGCCCATCCCTAATTGCCCTTGAGAAGGCGGTGGTGAGCTGCCTTCTTGAACTGCTGCAGTCTTTGTGGTGTAGGTGTACCCACAGTGCTGTTAGGGAGCAAGTTCCAGGATTTTGACCCAACTACAGTGAAGAAACAGTGATATATTTCCAAGTCAGGTGAGTGTCCTATCGATGATGTAGTCTTTGAGGTGAGATTAACCAGCACAGATGTGGCAGTTATTCCCCCTGATCTTAGAAGTGTTGTTTAGTTCTTTTATTTGTGTATAAATAAAGCTCTCAAGGACAGTACCTGAAAGATGTGGAACAATTGGATGTTGGGAACCAATAAAACATTCACTAAAGGCTGTAATACCAACCACCCTCACTAGCATCGAGTCACAGACAAGTGGAATGAACTTGATCCCAATATTGTCAAAAATTAATTTCTAAAATGTGGAATATAAAGTGCCTCCAATGGTACCATTGATGATTACTTGTGGAATGATGATGCCACAATTCATCACCGCTGATGATGAAGAAGAGGTAGATCTGTTTGATCATGTTAAACAACAAGGCTATTGGGACAAATTCAAATAGTGATCAGAATAATCTTGAAGGATTTCAATGTGAAGTTTTGTAATTAAATTATTGCATATAGTTACATTGTATTAGATGAAATATATATAGTTTTTTATCATAAAATAAATAGTAGTAAGCATCTGTCTATCTCCAGAGACGATGGATTGTGCCCAGATGTCACTTCTGGATTGAACATCATCTATTGTGGCTGTAGAGGTTGACTTGTGAGTGGCAATCAGCTGGCACAGATGAATAGTGTTGGCCTGAGGTCAAATGATTTTTATTTTACTTCCATTGGGCTCTCTTTTTAACCATCTGGTCGTTTCTTTTGCCCTCTGCTTTTTCCATGCTCTTCCTGACTGTCTCCTGGCACTCTGGTCAGCAGTGTGCATCAACTCCAATCCCAGTCAACTTGATACTTACCCCTTTCAAAAGGTGAACGTTGGTGAGGTGATGTAGCACTGCGTCAGCCTTTTACAAACTAAGGCAGCAAGTGTTTGACAGAAAATTCCTCCAAGTCAACAAAAGTCTTAGTTTACAAAGCAGTTGTTGTCAACACGCTCCTGTACTTTAGTGAGAACTGGACTGTATGCCAGCGACAGCTAAGAGTGCTGCAGAAATTCCATCAGCGGTGCATCCGCTACATTCTCCAGATTTAGTGAGAGGACTGTTAAACAAGCACTTGTCATTTTCGAAGGAAGGTCCACAAGCATTCGGGCAAAACTCCTGCAAAATCAACTACAATGGACTGGTCACTGTATCTGGCCAAATTCGTCTCTCCTGTCGTTCCTGTTCTTTTAACTCTCAACGGAGGTTGAGGAGTGATCTGGCAGAGGTGTACAAAATTATGACAGGTATACCTAAGATAAATAAAGAAAAGCTGTTGCCATAAGTTGATGGTACGAGGACGAAGGGACATGGGTTTATGGTTTTGTGCAAGAGATAAAGGGAGAATCTAAAGAAGAACATTTTTACACAGTAAATGGTAATGACCTGGAACTCCATCTGAGAGCAGTGGAAGCAGACAATCATTGGTTTCCAAAGGAAATTGGATATGCACTTGGTAGAAATAAACTTCTAGGGCTGCAAGGATAAAATGTTCGAATTAGATTGATCAGATCCCTCTAAAGACAGCTGGCACTCGTGGGCTGTAATGACTTTGACTTCATGATTCGGATCTTCGGAGTTGCTAGCTTAGTCAATACTACTCCTCCATGCCCTCTTGGGACAGTTCTAATGGATCTTTGCACAATCTTTGCTATCAGGAAGGTGTTAGCATGAGATTTTATGCCACACGTGTTGATTCTTGCACATGACTTGTTATACTGTGGTGAATTTCTTAAATAAAAATTAAATAAAAAGATGATTTTCTTTTAAGATTGATTTGCCTTGTTTTCACTTTCGGTATTCTGTATCATGGACCATTGCACCTTCACACACATTATTGAACTTAAATATGTATGATGTAAACATATCCCTATTTGTTTTTTAGAAGGCTATTTTTCTGATTTGATTGAACAAATCTTTATGCAGATGAGTGAATATTTTGCAATGTCAAATGCCAAACACCCATTTAATATCATGTTTAAGTCAGATGCTTTATTGTGTTTTTGGCTCAACAGATTGAGCACTTTGGTTTGTTGACTGCTTTGCAAATCACCTTACTCTCCCTTGGTAGTACAAAGGAGATGTCTAATTTGTTGAATTTTCAAAGATCGTGGAGTAATCTATCAATTTCTTAACTGATCTTTTAAACATTATTGGACAAGCTAAATGATAATTTGTCAGACATGTTGAAAATAAATACACAGCAATGTAAATGAAAGTGGCTGATTCTGTTCATGTGATTTTTATCTGAATGCATCTGTGGCTGGATTTTCATTGTATGAATGTAGAATGAGTGTGATGCTTCATGTGATTCCTTGAAGGAAGGAAGTCTCACTGTGCTTTGTTCTGTAGTTGGATTGAGTCCAGATTCTGGATTTGTATTACAGTTTCAACATTGGTGTGAAGAGAAACCACTTCAAAGACATACTTGAGTTGTACCGTAATTGTCTTAGTTTTTTATTGCTATGCTTTTGGGTTATGAATTCTGTTTTTTAGCTATTGCTATGCATTCCTTGTTATTACGTAGTTTATAGTCTTGATAATATTTTTATGCATGGACAAGCTATGGCACAAACACAAGCTTTTGAGTCACATATTGCTTGCGAAGTAAAAATTTACTTTAGTTTTCTGAAGATCCTTTGTGAGTGGGGAAAAGTATCTGAGTAATTATGTTTTAGAAAATGTTACATGACTGAATTTCTCTTCCCAGAAATGTTCCTGAGATTTAGACAGGAGAGCTCACTTGCAAAAGAGAATTGGGTGCATTTAATCTTAAGTTGTCACCTTTTTTTTGTATTTTTACACCAAACCCACACTTGAACTGAGTTAAGAGTTTTAGAGCCACCTTTCGCTTTCCTTATTTTGGTATATGTTGTCAAGTGTTAACTGAGGTTAATCGATGAAGTGTTCTGTTTACCTAATTTACTTAAAGCCTCTTAAATATGAACATACGAAGTAGGGGCAGAAGTAGGCCATTTGGCCTCTTGAGCCTGTGCTGCCATTCATTAAGATCATCTGATCTATTTGTGTTTTGAATTCCAGATTCCCATCTATCCCGATAACCTTAGATTCTTTTTAGGCAAGGGAATCAATCTACCTCTGCCTTAAAAGTATCCAGTGACTCTGCCACCACCACCTTCTGAGGCAGAGAGTTCCAAAGTCGCACAATCTTCAGAGAAAAAAATCTCCTAATTTCTGCCCCTAAAAGGACAACTCCTGATTTTAAAATAGTGTCCCCTAGTCTGGACTCAACCACAAGAGGAAGCATCCTTTCTCTGTCCACCTTGTCAAGATGGTTCAGGATCTTATATACTTCCATCAAGTCACCCTTCACTCTTCTAAAATCCAGCAGAAGCAAATCCAGTCTGTCTAACCTTTCCTCATAAGGCAATCTGCTCATTTCAGGTATCAATCTAGTAAACCACCTCTGAACCGCCACCAATGCATTTACATCCTTCCTTATAAGGAGACCAAAACTACACACACCATTCGAGATGTGGTCTCACCAATGCTTTGTATAACTGAAACATAAGATCCTTATTTTTATGTTCAATTCCTTTTGTAATAAAGGTTAGTATTCTATTAGTCGGCTTAATGACTTGCTGTACCTGCATACTAACTTTTTGTGACTCTTGCACTAGAACACCCAGATCCCTCTGCAGTTTGGAATTCTGCAGCGATTCTCCGTTTAATATTCTGCTTTTTTGTTCTTACTACCAAGTGAATAACTTCAAATTTTCCAACGTTATTTTCCATCTGCCATACTTATGCCAACTCACTCAACCTATCTGTATCTGTCTGCAATCACCATATGCCTTCTTCACAGCATACTTTCCTACCTATCTTTGTGTCATCTGCAAAGTTAGTTATCATGCCTTCACTCCCCTCAACTAAGTCATTGATATAAATTATAAAAAGTTGAGGCCCCAGCACAGACTCCTGACGGACTACACTGTCACACCCTGCCAATCAGAAAAAGACTCATTTATGCATGCTCTGTTTTCTGCCAGCCAGCCAATGGTCTATCCATGCTAATACGTCACCCACAACACCATGAGCTTTTATTTTCTGCCATAACCTTTGACGTGCACCTTATCAAATGCCTTCAAAGAACTCCAATAAATTGGTTAAACATGATTTCCCTTTCACAAAATCATGCAGTCTCTTCCTGGTTACCTCCAGTTTCTCTAAGTATCCAGCTATAACCTCCACCAGTTTGCTCAGTACTACTTCCCTCGTGATTGTAATTTCACTAAGTTCCCCTCTCCCTTCCACCACCTGATTTACAGCCAGTACTGGAATTTTTTTGTATCCTCTACAGTGAAGACAGAAGCAAAATATTTGTTAATTTCATCCCGCCATTTCCTTATTATCTACTATTAACTCCCATTGTCACTCTCGAGAGGACCGACACACACACTTTTTTAAGTACCTGTAGAAATTCTTGCTATCTGTTTTTATATTTCTAGCTAGCTTCCTCTTATACTCTAATTTCTTACTCCTGATTAACCTTTCAGTCATTCTCTGCCATTCTCTATATTCTGACCAATCATCTGACCTGCCACTCATCTTTGTGCAGCTATATGCTTTTTTTCGTTAAGTTTGATGTTTTCCCTAACTACTTTAGTTAGCCACAGATGGTGGGCCCTCCCTTTGGAATTTTTCATTATAGTCAGGATATACTTATTCTGAGTATTCTGAAATATCCCCATAAATGTCTGTCTCTGCTTCTGTATTGGTCTATCCTCTAGCCTACAATACCAGTTCACTTCAGCTAGCTCAGCTTTCATGCCCATGTAGTTGCCCTTATTTAAGCTTAAAATACCAGTCTTAGATCCACTCTTCTCCCTTTCAAACTGGAAGTACAATTCAGTCATATTGTGGTCGCTGCTACCTGGGGAACCTTCAGTCTGAGGTTATTAATCCTGTCACATTACACAATATCAAGTCGAATTTAACCTGCTGTCTGGTTGGTTCCAGAATGTGATGCTGTAAGAAACTATCTCAAGCATTCTGTGAACTCCTCATCCAGGCTACTGCTGCCAATCTGACTTTTCCAATTTATACGTAGATTAAAATCACTCATGATTATTGCCGTCCCTTTATCATAAGCACCCAACATTTCTCCTTGTATCCTTTGTCCTAAATTGTGGTTCCAGTTAGGGGGCCTGTAGACCACTCCTACTAGTGACTCCTTCCCCTACTATTCCTCATCTCCACCCAAACCAATTCTACATCCTGATCTCCTGAACCAAAGTCATGTCTAACTATTGCATAATTGCCATCCTTGATCAACAATGCTGTGCCTCCACCTTTACCTAGCTTCCTATTCTTCTTGAATGTTATATACCCCTCAATATTCAGGACCCAACAAGCCCTTGTCATCCTGTAGCCACGTCTCCATAATGGCTATCAGATCATATTTACTTCCAATGTGTGCTATCAATTCATTTACTTAGGTGTGAATGTAAATGCATTCAGATACACAGAGCCTTTAGTTTTCTTTTTGTTATCTTTGTAACATCTAGTCTTGACTAGTGGCGTATTCTTAGGTTTTATACCTCTGCCCCTTCCTGCTATTCTTTGGCCTCATTTCCCATGTTAATATTATGGACTCCTGCCTTGAATCTACCCCTTGATTTGTCAGATCTACCCAAGTTTGATCCCCCCCACCGTTTAGTTTAAAACCCTTTCTACTTCCCTAGTTATGCGATTTGCAAGAACAATCGTTCCAGGACGTTACAGGTGTAGACTGTCCCAACGGTACAGCTCCCACTTTCCCCAGTACTGCTGTCAGTGCCCGACAAACTGGAACCCGCTTGTCCAACATGAAAAAAGGGGTGAGGATGGAGGAGAGAATTCATAGTCTGAAGTTGTTGAACACGATGTTAAGTCTAGAAGGCTGTAAAGTGCCTAATAGGAAGATGAGGTGCTGTTCCTCTAGTTGTGTTGGAGGAACAGCAGCCTCCCACAGCACCTTCCCATGCAATTGCAGAAGGTGCAACACCTGCCCCTTTACCTCCTCCCTCCTCACCACCCAAACACTCCTTTTAGGTGAAGCAGCGCTTCACTTGCATCTCCTTCAATTTGGCCTATTGCATTTGCTGCTCCTAATGCAGTCTCCTCTACATTGGAGAGACCAAATGCAGACTGGGTGACTGCTTTGTGGAACACCTTCAGTCTGTCTGCAAGCATGACCCAGACGATGCAAAGCAGTGTTTGATAAATAGTGAGGATAACTGCAAAAGACTTCAGATGGACATAGAGACAAATCAGCGATATGAGTAGCTAGGTTGCAGATGTAACTTAGGCAAATGTGATGTGAGCATTTTGAAAGAAAAAGTGTGAAATGGGAGCATTCACTCAATGCAAAAGTACTGAAGATTGTTGAGGAACACAGACCTAGGAATGTAAATACATAATTCTTTGGAAGTATGAGTACATGTAAATAGTAATTTTATATATAGTCCCAGAGTATTTTGAGATTTATAAAGTACAAGAGCAAAGAGTTTATTTAAGTGAAAGGCAAACATTGTTTAGGTCACATTTAGAGACCAATGTGGCTTTGGTTGTTCCATATGGAAAAAGCATAGCACAAGGTGGATTCAGCATGATATACTGAAGAATAAGAAACTTTAGAAATCAAAGAGAAGTAGTTCTGTCAAAGGGTCATGAAGACTCGAAACGTCAACTCTTTTCTTCTCCGCCGATGCTGCCAGACCTGCTGAGTTTTTCCAGGTAATTCTGTTTTTGTTTTGGATTTCCAGCATCCGCAGTTTTTTTGTTTTTATTTTTATATAAGATAATTTGGTCTATTTCACTGTAGCAGAATGGGAATAAATAGAGGACTTGAAAATTATGAAAAGTTTTAAATAGGGAAATGTATTTTCTTTGGTTAATGCGTCAGTGACAAAGTGTTAACAATTTGCATTTGTGACTTGAGTGCGAGGAGAATTGTTAGAGTTGTTAGTGCATGGAATGCTGTACCACAGGACTGGCTGAGGCAACTACTGTTGAACTTTTTACAGAAAATTGGTTGAACTTTTGAAACAGAGGAAGATGCTTGGTCTATGGGGAAAGAGTGGGGCTTGGGGATTATTTTTGGACAGTTGGCAAGACGTGATAACTTGTAGCCTTCTAAGGTTCTATGGCTCTTTTTCTCCTGTCCTAAATGCTGCTGAACACCAATTTGAACCAACATGTCACGACTCAGTGGCCAGGTTTTCTAAACCTTGAGACCAACAGGAACGGTAACGTAGTAATCATGTTACTGAACTGATGATCGAGAGGCCTGGACGAATGTTCCAGCAATGAGTTCAAATACACCATAATAGTTGGGGACTGTACATTCAATTAATGAATAAATCGGGAATAAAAAGCTAGTCTCAAAAATGATCATGAAATGGATTGTTGTAACGCCCATCTAGTTCATTAATGTCCTTCAAGGAAGGAAATCTGCTATTTTGACTAGGTCTGCTCTACATATGACTCCAGACCCACAGCATTATGGCTGAATTGGGCTAACAAACCATTTGGTTGTATTGGCGCCCCATCCACCACCTTCAACATCCACACTCTCTTCCACCAAAGCACAGTGGCAGCAGTATGTACCACCTACAATATGTAATACAGCAACTCAGCAAGGATCCTTGACAGCACCTTCCACACCTGTGACCTCTACCACCTAGAAAGATAAGGGCAGCAGATGCATGGGAACTCCACCACCTGCAAGTTCCTCTCCAAACCACATACCATCCTGACTTTGAACTATATTGCTGTTCCTTCACTGTCACTGGGTCAAAACCTGCAACTCTCTCATAAACAGCACTGTGGGTGTACCTACCTGGCCTGCAGTGATTCAAGAAGGTAGCTCACTACCACCACCTCAAGGGCAGTTAGGGATGGACAATAAAAATGCTGGCCTAGCCAGTGTGGCCCATGTCCCATGAAAGAATTAAAAATAAAGGCTGCCACAGAGAAGTCACAAAACATCAAATATTGACTAAGGCACAAAAAACAACAAAGCCTCGCCATGCTCAGTCAACTCTGCAAAGTCGTCCTCACTAAAATCTGTGGACTTTGTGGAAATTTGGGAGAGCTGTCCCACAGACTAGCCTTACTCAGATATCTTACCGCCATGTGTCCTTAACTCCTTCATCATTATCTCTGGGTATGTTCTGTCCCACTGGCAGGACTGACGCACCAGAAGTGGCAGAACAGTGTTAAACAGTTGAGAGTGAATGACACTGGGAGTCCTCGACGTTGACTCCGGACCCCATGAGGTCTTGTAGCATCAGGTCAAACATGGGCAAGGAAACCTCCTGCTTATCACCATATAGGTGGTCTCTATCGTCCTGTGGGCACTATCACTGTGCTAAATAGGATCAATTTACAACAGATCTAACATTCCAACACTCGGGCATCCATGAGGCACTGTGGGATATTAGCAGCAGAATTGTATTCGAGCACAATTTATAACCTCAGTGTGACATAACCCTCTCACTCTACCATTACCATCAAGCCAGGGAACCAGTGTTGGTTTAAAAAGGCATGTAGGAGAGCATGCCAGGAGCAGCATCAAGCATAGCTAAAAATGCGGTGCTTGAGAAGCTGGCTCCCCACCACCCTAAGGGCAATTAGGGATGAGCAATAAATGCTACCTTGTCAGTGATGCTTACATCCCATGAATGGAAATTTTAAAATTCAAATGGAGCATATCATGCCTTCTGTGGTACTGTCTGAAGTAAGGCATATGAAAGTCACTCAGCGAAATTTGACATGCCAGAATTTCCAAGATGCCACCGACCATATTTGCAGGCATTGTTGAATCTACCTGGCAACGCCCATAGGGTGGTCTGGACACAGCCGAAAGCTTGAGAAGAGCTTTGCTATCTGTTGTTAGAACACCTACTAACACGCACCATGGAACTGATGCATCTAATAACCTAGGCTAGATCATTGAAAGCATTTAAAAAAGAGGTAGATAGATTTTGGAAAAATCGAGGAGCTGGCATGAAAGAGGAGTTGAAGCCTGGGGCAGATCAGCCATGATCTTATTGAATGGCAGGGCACGTTTGAGGGGCCGAACGGCCTACTCCTATTCCTACTCCTATTTCTTATGTTCAACTGTGAATTCAGGCTAGAATGCTGATAATCTTTCCTTAACCTTTTGCCCATCACTTTGATTTTCTGCCCGTTCAGCCTTGCAAATGCTACTAATATGTTGAGGCTTTTGAAAGACATTCCAAATTTTTGTTCCTCATTGTAACATTATGCTTTCGTCGTCCCATTCTTCTCAATGCCTTTGGATTCAATTTTCCAGTCCAGGCACCATTGTGGTTTTGATGCTCATCTCCATCTTGGTCTTTACAAATGACAGACTGAAGAAATTTAGTACTGTTTGTATATTACTAGTCAGGCAGGAATGACCTTTTACACATTACTCTCATCATGAAGGAAAAAGTGTTTTATTAAATAGCTCAATGAGGGAGGTTCTTGGAGGAAAGATGTATACTCTATTCACAGTTCATTTCCCAAAATTATTGTGACATACTTGGAACAGTTGGAGAGGATGCATATCAGGAATTTTTGATTTGAGAAGTACAGAAACTTGAATGTTTTCAAATATGTTTTCTTTAACTACCTTATTCTAATCAACATAAATTTTCCAGAAACACGATTACAGATGCTTTTAACCAAATTTATGTATTTCAAAAGCTGGAAAGGATGTTCTTTATTCTGAAGGAAAAGACTGTGGATGCTGGAATCTGAAATACAAACTGTAAGTGCTGGAAATACTCAGGTCTAGCAGCATCAGAATTCTGATGAAAGGTCACAGACCTGAAACATTAACTCTGTCTCCGCAGATACTATCAGACCTGCTGAGCATTTCTAGCACTTTTTGCTTTTATTGTTCAATATTCTGGTTGGTGTGCTTGTTTATAATAGTTTTTGTTGAGACTGACGTAAGAACAGGTAGATGAAAAGAAATCCACCATTGTTGTAAATTGTGTATAGCTTTGTGGTGCTTTGATTATCCCATCTGAAGATTAGTTTGGTAGTGTTATGATCTTTATTTAGACCTTTTAATTTCCTTAGATTCCTTTTAAAAGAAAGGAATCCCCATAACGCAAATGGAAAGATAAGTTTTCAGTTTTTAAAACTCCCGCTACAACAATATGTTGTGAATCCAACCAGGGATCAGGCTATTTTGAATCTGGTAATATGTAATGAGGCAGGTTTAATAAATTATCTCAGTTAAAGCTACCCTAGTAAACAGTGACTATAACATGGTAGAATTTAGCATTCAGTTTGCGAGTGAGAAATTTAGGTCGGAAACAACAGTACTAAACTTAAATAAGGGTAATTACAATGGAATGAGAGCAGAGTTGGCTGGAGTGGATTGGGAAAGCAATTACGCAGAAAAGATGGTTGATGAACAAAGGCAGACGTTTAAGAAAATAGTTCATCACTCACAACAAAGATATATCCCAGTGAGCAAGAAAGATTTAAGGAAGGGGATAAACCAACCATGGTTGACCAAGGAAGTAAGGATAGTATCAAATTGAAAGAAGAAACATACAGTGTGGCAAAGATTAGTGGTAAGCCAGAGGATTGGGACAGTTTTAAAAACCAACAAAAGATGACCAAAAAATGGAAGAAAATCAACTTTGAGGGTAAACTAGCAAGTATATAAAAATGGACAGTAAGAACTTCTTTAAATATATAGGAAGGAAGAGAGAGGCCATAGTGAACATAGGCCCCTTAGAGAATGAAGCTGGGGAAATAATAATGGGGAACCAGGAAATGGAAGAGGAGTTGAATAAATACTTGGCATCAGTCTTCCTGGTGGAAGTCATTAATAGCATTCCAAAAACACTAAATAATCAAGGGACAAAAGGCGGGGGGGATAGGAAATAAATACAATAACTATCAGTAGAGAAAACGTACCAGGGAAACTAATGGGGCTAAAGGCCAATAAGTCCCCTGGACCCTGATGGGTTGCATCCTAGGATATTAAAAGAAGTAGCTACAGAGATAGTGGATGCATTGGTAGTAATCTTCCAAGAATCCTTAGACCCTGGAAAAGTCCCAGAGGATTGGGGAACCGTCAATGTAACAAACACCCTTATTCAAAAAGGGAGCGAGAGAAAAAACAGGTAACTATAGGCCAGTTAGCTTAACATCTGTCATTGGGAAAATGTTAAAGTCTATTATAAAGGATGTAATAGCAGAGCATTTAGAAACTCGTGATCTAATCAAACAGAGTAAGCATGGCTTCATGAAGGGGAAATCATGCCTAACAAATTTATTAGAATTGGTTGAGGAGATAACAAACAGGGTAGGTAAAGGGGAACCAGTAGACGTAATATATCTAGATTTCCAAAAGGCGTTCGACAAGGTACTGCACATAAGGCTACTTAATAGGATAAGAGCCTCCAGTGGTGTTGGAGTTAGTATATTAGCATGGATAGAGGATTGGCTAACTAATAGGAGACAGAGAGATTGGATAAGGGGGCACTTTCGGGATGAAAAACTGTAACTAGTGGAGTGCAACAGGGATCAGTGCTGGGGCCGCAATTATTTACAATATATATTAATGACTTAGATGAGGGAAATGAGTGTACTATCGCCAAGTTTGCCAGTGACACAAAAGTAGATGGGAAGGCAAGTAGTGAGGATGACACCAAGTCTACAGCGAGATATAGACATGTTAAGTGAGTGGGCAAAAACATAGCAGATGGAATATAATGTGGGAAAATGTGAGGTTATGCACTTTGGCAGGAAGAATAGAGGAGCTGAATATTATTTAAATGGAGAAAGACTGCAGAAGGCGGCAACACAGAGGGATATGGGAGTCCTTGTGCATGAATCCCAAAATGTTCAACAAGTTATAGGAAAGGCAAATGGAATGTTGGCCTTTATTTCAAAGGGAATGAAGCATAAAAATCGGGAAGTGTTGCTGTAACTATGCAAGGCACTAGTTAGACCACACCTAGAATACTGTGAACAATTCTGGTTCCATCTCAGGAAAGATATACTGGAATTGGAGGCACTCCAGAGAAGGTTCACTAGGTTGATCCCAGGTATGGAGAGATTTTCTTATGAGGAGAGGTTGAGTAGGTTGGGCCTGTACTCATTGGAGTTGAGAAGAATGAGAGGCAACCTTATTGAAACATATAAGATTATTAGGAGGCTTGACAGGTTGTTTCCATTTGTGGGAGAGCCTAGGACCAAAGGGCATAATCTCAGCGTAAGGGGCTGACCATTTAAAACAGAGATGAGGAGGAAATTTCCTCTCTGAGGGTAGTGAATCAGTGGAATTCTTTACTACAGAGGGCTGTAGAGGCTGGGTCGTTAAGTATATTCAACGCTGAGATACAGATTTTTAATCAGGAAGGAAATAAAGGGTTACAGGGAAATGCAGGAAAGTAGAGTTGAGGATTATCAGATCAGTCATGCTCTCATTGAATGGCGGAGCAGACTCAATGTGCCGAATGGCTAACTTCTCCTACATCTTATGGTAACAATCAAACCAAAACCAAAATCGATCATTAAAAAAAGAAATGATATTTCAAAGAAAATGGTACATTTCTCTTTAAATAGTCAATATGACTAAGATGCACCTCACATGCAGTCTCATTACTTCCATGCACAAATATGGCACCATGTGCGATCTCATAACCTTTCCACCTCTGCCTCTGGTGTGTAGGATTTCTAACTTTTCCCAATCAATGATTGTGGCCTTCGAGTCGCTTTGACTGACAGCTCTAATCCATCTGAGGTTCCTGGATACGGTTGACCCTGACCAGGCACATGTTTACAAAACCCCCTCTAACTCAGGCTATGACTGTCCTGATGGTGTAGCCTTCTAGAGTTCATTTTCAATTGGCCAACCAACACACCTGGTTCACCGTCTTGTCCTCTGTTACAAACAGCTGATTGGCATGCCTGAGCTATTCACACCACTTTTGGGATTCAGTCCTTTTCAGCTGATTAGCATGTTGCTTTACCAGGAGCATCTGGAGATGTTTTTTCTTCCTACTGTCAAAAAAAAACCCCTGATATTTTCATGGAGAGCTTTGCTTCCTTCCCTCACATGAATTCTGTGTTCTGAACTGTGTCTGCTTAGACCAGCTGCCACAAGTCATGCTGGAACCAGACACCATTGCAATTAGCTTTTATCTCCATAGCAACCTCATCCATAGTTTTTAACTTCAGAACCGAATCAATGGGGCAAATATGACACCCATACTGTCGATCGAGCTGGGATGAGTTAATTTGGCACAGACTATTGTGTTTTTATACTGATATAAAGGCACCATAAGGGATTCCGTAAACACATTGTGGGTTCATTTATTGAGACTAGGCACTTGAGAACATTTATACAAAGGTTGAAAACTTGAAGCCATTAGAGCTGTGCGTTGTTCTGCTCACAGGCAAAAGCGAAACTAAAACTGGATCACATGGTGCATTTCCATTCTAGTGATGGCATGCTGTTACCCCTGAAAGGCATAATACAATATCCCTCTTTTTTAAAGATATTTCCCTCCTTTCCAAGTAAGTATAACAATTTACAGTGCATGTTAATGTTCAGTTACCATTATGTAAGTGTATTGAGTTGATGAATCTGAGTCTCTAAAGCGTAGAGGTAATCTGCTGATATGCCCAGAACTTGTCTGGAGGTTTCTTAAATAGTTGTCAGTGATCTGCGGAATTGTCATTCTTGGATGTTGTTCCTGGTTGCATTTGGGATCTTGTCCTAAATGTAGTAGGACTGCACAGTGGTTGAGGAGCTGGAATGAATCTGATGTGTTTTCATTATGCCTTACCATTGTGCCTTCACAGGACCTTGGTTTCGAGCAAATCATTATTACCTCAGCTGGTTGCTACATCCTGTCAGTGGGCTTCTGGATGCTAACTTCTTGTCCCACTGTAGGTGTGACAATCCTGTACTTGCATTTTTATTGTGCACACTGGCATCTTTTCTTGAAGTTTTTAAAGTTGCTCCCTAATTTGAGAGAGTAGAATGGGTAAGAATAGGTAGATTAGTATGCACTAGTTGGCCAAACATGAGCTCTGCTGGTGATTGAATAGTTGCACATAATGGTGTTGCTCTCAGATATAATATTGCAATGTATAGATCTTGCTTGGTCTGTCTACATTTGAGAATTAGGGGTTTCACTGTGTGAATCATTCGCTCAATAGGCCGTTAGATCTAGGGTAATGAGGAGAAGTAGTGTGATTGATAATCCACTTCTCTTACATATCCTGAAATGGCTTAGCAATAAATTGCAATGATCTCCCTAGGCACACCAAATAAACTGAAAATAGCGGAGTGTGTGCAAGATAGTTGTGCTTGATGTATTGTGTAATTGTCGAATAATGGGGTAATTGGTAAAGTAGTCGACGATGACAAAGCAGTCAGTGCCATGGACATGGAAAGAGGTTGGATGTGATTTTGGAGGAAGAATGGGTGGGAACTTCATGTTGAATGAGTGGTTATTTGTGCTGATTTGGCATATGCTCTTGACATGCTCACCCTTCTTGACCACGGCTTCAGTGTAATTGTTCACACCCAGCCAATAGACTGTCTCTCTTGTGAGTTTCCTTGTCCAATCTAAGCCCATATGTGAGTGATAAAGTTGTTGATGAATATCAGGTTGTAAAGATTCTGGTATAAGGACCTGCCTGCCTTTAAAAATGATGCCCCAAGAGATGCTTAGCTTATCCTGGTTAGGCCAAAATGGTCTCATGTTTGTGAACATGTTGAATTTAATCTGGCCATCTGTGATGATGGTTATCCACAGTTTCTGTATTGTAGAATCTTCTGCAGTTTCTTCTTGTAGCATGTTGATGAACTTGCATTCTTCTGCAGGGGCAGTACGTTGGCATTTGCCCCTGTGTCAATCTTCCTCCTACCTCTCCCTGGACCATGACCCCACCACTGAACATCAAGCCATTGTTTCCAGGACTGTCACTGACTTCATCTCCTCTGGGGATCTTCCTCCCACAGCTTCCAACCTGATAGTCGCCCAACCTCGGACGGCCCGCTTCTACCTCCTACCCAAAATCCACAAACAGAACTGTCCCGGTAGACTGATCGTGTCAGCTTGCTCCTGCCCCACAGAACTCATTTCTCGTTATCTTGACTCCCTTCTCTCTCCCCTTGTCCAGTCCCTTCCCACCTACGTCCGTGATTCCTCTGACACCTCATTTCACATCAACAATTTCCAGTTCCCTGGCCCCAACCGCTTCCTCTTCACCATGGACGTCCAATCCCTCTACACCTCTATCCCCCAGCAGGATGGTCTGAGGGTCCTTAGCTTCTTCCTCGAATAGAGGCCCGAACAATCCCCATCCACCACTACTCTCCTCCGTCTGGCTGAACTTGTTCTCACACTGAACAATTTCTCCTTCAACTCCTCTCACTTCCTCCAAATAAAAGGTGTGGCTATGGGTACCCGCATGGGCCCCAGCTATGCCTGTCTCTTTATGGGGTATGTGGAACATTCCTTGTTCCAGTCCTACTCCGGCCCTCTTCCACAACTCTTTCTCCGGTACATCGATGATTACTTCGGTGCTGCTTCATGCTCTCGTTGGGACTTGGAAAAATTTATTAGTTTTGCTTCCAATCTCCACCCCTCCATCATTTTCATGTGGTCCATCTCTGACACTTCCCTTCCCTTCCTTGACCTCTCTGTCTCAATCTCTGGTGATAGACTGTCCACCAATATTCATTACAAACCTACTGACTCCCACAGCTACCTCAACTACAGCTCCTCACACCCCGCTTCCTGTAAGGACTCCATCCCATTCTCTCAGTTCCTTCGCTTCTGTCGCATCTGTTCCGATGATGCTACCTTCAAAAACAGTTCCTCTGACATGTCCTCCTTCTTCCTTAACCGAGGTTCTCCACCCACGGTGGTTGACAGGGCCCTCAACCATGTCCGGCCCATCTCCCACACATCCGCCCTCACACCTTCTCCTCCATCCCAGAAACGTGATAGGGTCCCCCTTGTCCTCACTTATCACCCCACCAGCCTCCGCATTCAAAGGATCATCCTCCGCCATTTCCGCCAACTCCAGCATGATGCCACCACCAAACATATCTTCCCTTCAACCCCCCTGTCAGCATTCCGTAGGGATCGTTCCCTCTGGGACACCCTGGTCCACTCCTCCATCACCCCCTACTCCTCAACCCCCTCCTATGGCACCACCCCATGCCCACACAAAAGATGTAACACCTGCCCCTTCACTTCCTCTCTCCTCACCGTCCAAGGGCCCAAACACTCCTTTCAACTGAAGCAGCATTTCACTTGCATTTCCCCCAACTTAGTCTACTACATTCGTTGCTCCCAATGTGGTCTCCTCTACATTGGAGAGACCAAACGTAAACTGGGCGACCGCTTTGCAGAACACCTGCGGTCTGTCCGCAAGAATGACCCAAACCTCCCTGTCGCTTGCCATTTTAACACTCCACCCTGCTGTCTTGCCCACATGTCTGTCCTTGGCTTGCTGCATTGTTCCAGTGAAGCCCAACGCAAACTGGAGGAACAACACCTCATCTTCCGACCAGGCACTTTACAGCCTTCCAGACTGAATATTGAATTCAACAACTTTAGGTCTTGAGCTCCCTCCTCCATCCCCACCCCCTTTCTGTTTCTTCCCCCTTCCTTTTGTTTTTTCCAATAAATTATATAGATTTTTCTTTTCCCACCTATTTCCATTATTTTTAAATATTTTTAAATCTTTTATGCTCCCCCCACCTCCACTAGAGCTATACCTTGAGTGCCCTACCATTCATTCTTAAATAGCACATTCGTTTAGATAATATCACCAACTTCAACACCTGTGTTCTTTAGTTCTGTTGTCTGTGACATCCTTTGATGATCTGCTTCTATCACTGCTTGTTTGTCCCTACAACCACACCACCCCCCTCCCCAAACCCCCCCCCCCCACACACACACACACACACACACACACACACACACACACACCTTAAACCAGCTTATATTTCACCCCTTCCTTGGATTCACCTAGTTCTGTTGAAGGGTCATGAGGATTCGAAATGTCAACTCTTTTCTTCTCCGCCGATGCTGCCAGACCTGCTGAGTTTTTCCAGGTAATTCTGTTTTTGTTTTGGATTTCCAGCATCCGCAGTTTTTTTGATTTTATCTTGTGTGAAACATGCGTTCACCCCTCTTCGTCTCATCATGCACATCATCGTCATTTTCTGGTTTGTCAATCACCTCATGTATATGTTTTTGATGGGATAGCGGATGGTCATTCTTACTGCTTGAATGGACCCATTGTGCATGATCTGTTTGGATCAGTGCACGGCTCTATGTAGCTGCAAAAGCCTTTGCTCTAGTGCACTGTGGCTGCCAATGGCCCTTTCTGCCACATGCCTTGCAGAACTGATGAAAAGCTAGGCATTTGCTTCTTGCATACAAAAGGCCACACCTTCCATGTTTTGATGGTTTGGGTGTTCTAGTGAGAGTCAACAATTTGGGTTGTACTTAGGACCTGTAAGTTTTGTTGACCTGCGAGGATCACTTTGTACTTAAGTCCATCCTTGAGCAGCTCTTCTATGCTATACACTTTGGACTTGTCTAGCAGATCTTTCTGGATTGCTTCCATGGGAGTCGATGCGATCACCAACTCAACAATTGTATTTGCCTGCTCTGTGTATGAAAAATCACGCTCTGTATCCTTTTCGCTACATCTGCTGACAAAGTGGTCTATGGATTCTGCAGGCTGTTATTGAAATGACATGAACTGTAGTCGATGAATACGGAAGTTTAACTTGATTCTGAACTGGTCTTCCAGTGTAGTCCATATCCTCTGGGGATCCGTTAGCTCTTCTGTTAATCCTGATGTGTTCAGCCTGTGTAGACTTTCATTCCCAATTACTAGGCAAATTTTTATGGCTTGTTTGTCTGGTTCAGAATCAAGAAACCATAGTTCTGTACGCTGTTTAAACATTTTGAATTTGGATGGTAGGTCAGCTGCATCCCAATTCAAACTGGGGAATTTTGTGGACATTTTGACAATATTCCTACACTAGCTGGGATAAGTGTTTCTGTAGCCGCTTTCTCAGCTGAAGATGATTGGGCTTAGGAACTACGCTGAGGAACTCCTGCAGTGATGTCCTGGGACTTAGATGATTAGCCACCAACAACTACAACCATTTTGCGTTGTGCTAGGTATGACTCCAACCAATAGCGTTTTCTCCTTGATTCCCAATGACTCAGTTTTTCTAGGGCTTGTTGATGCCACACTCAGTCAAATGCAGCCTTGATATCAAGGGCAGTCACTCTGTGATTGAGTGGACTTGGTGAAACTTAAACTGAGTGTCGGTGAGCAGGTAACTGTGAATAATTGCTGCTTAATAACAGCAGGTGTCGGCGACTTTACTGATGGTATGGTAATTGGCCTGTTTGGATATGTCCTGCTTTTTGTGGACAGGACATACCTGGGCAATTTTCCACATCTACTCAGTTATTGGCCAGGTAGATGCTAATATGTAGCTGTACTGGAACAGTTTGGTTAGGGGCATGGCTAGTTCTGGAGCACAAGTCTTGAGTACTATTGCTGAAATGTTATCAGGGCTCAGCCTTTGCAATCTCCAGCGCCTTCAGCCGTTCCTTGATATCACTTGGAGTGAGTTGAATTTGCTGAAGTCTGGCACCTGTGATGCTGTGGGGCCCTCAGGAGGAGGCCAAGATGGATTATCCACTTGGCACTTCTGGCTAAAAATAGTTGCAGATGCTTCAGCCTTGTCTTTTGCACTGATGTGCTAGGTTCCCCCATCATTGAGGATGTGGCTATTTGTGGAGCTGCCATCTCCTGAAGATTGCAGAGCTTAGGTCTAATCCATTGGTTATGAGATCACTTAGCTCTGTCTATCATGTACTGCTTCCGCTGTTTGACATGCCAGTAGTCTTGCGTTGTAGCTTCAGGTTGACGCCTCATTTTTAGCAATGCCTAGTGCTGCTCCTGGCATGCCCTCCTGTACTCTTCATTGAACCAGGCTTGATCTCCTGGCTTGGTGATAATGCTAAAGTGGGGGATATGCTGGGCGATGAGGTTACACATTGTGGTCAAATACAGTTCTGCAATTGCTGATGGCCACGGTGCCTCATTGAGTTTTGAGTTGCTAGATATGTTCAAAATCTATCTCAATAAGCACAGTGATAGTGCCACACAACATGATGGAGGGTGTCCTCAATGTGAAGGTGGGACTTTGACTCCACAAGGACTGTGTGGTGATTACTCCTACCAATACTGTCATGGACAGATGCATCTGCAACAGGTCGATTGGTGGGGAGGAGTTCAAATAGTTTTTTTCCCTCACCACCTGCCACAGACCCAGTCTAGCAGCTATGTCTTGCAGGACTCGGCCAGCTTGGTCAGTATTGATGCTACTGAGCCAGGTAAAGACGGCAGATTTCCTCCTCTAAAGGACATGAGGTTTCTTTTCATCTACCTGTCCTTATGTCAGTCTCAACACACACTATTACAACCAAGTACACCTGCACCAACCAGAATATTGAACAAATAAAGATAGAAACTCTGGAAATGCACAGCAGAGGTGGCAGCATCAGCATCTGTGGAGAGCGAACAGTTACTGTCACAGGCCTGTGATCTTTCATCAGAGTTCAGTTTTTGAGTTTGGACCCAAAATACATAGGAAAACAAATCAATGGGACAAATATGGCATCCATACTGTGATTTGAGCTGGATCAGTTAGCTTGGAACACACTATGATTAAAATTGGGACATCAACATGGCATGTCTCAGCTGTGATAGGATGCATCTCTGAATTGAAATTGACAGGAATCAAGCTAATCCTCCAATCAAAAATAATTTCCTTTATCTAATATGATGTACATGTGAAGGCAAGCCTTCTGAATAGAAATTAATCACATTACTATCAGTTTGTAACAAAAATTACATCTGATCCCTGTTGGTCCACAACCAACAGATCAGATGTAAGCTCTGCTGTCCTGCCACCCCCAGTTGTGAATGGTGGTGGACAATTAAACAACTTACTGGAGGAAGAGGCTCCACAAATATCCCCATCCTCAATGATGGGGGACCCCAGCACATCAGTGCAAGAGATAAGGCTGAAGCATTTGCTATAATGTTCAGCCAGAATTGGTGAGTGGATGATCCATCTCGACCTTCTCTGGAGGTCCCCAGCATCACAGATGTCCGTTTTCAGCCAATTCGATTCATTACATGTGATATCAAGAAAAGGTGGAAGGCACTGGATATGCAAAGGCTATGGGCCCTGACAATATTCCAGTAATAGTACTAAAGACATGTGCTCCAGAAATTGCCACACTCCTAGCCAAGTATTCTAGTACAGCTACAACACTGTCACCTTTGTGAAAAATTGTCCAGATATGTTCTGTACACAAAAAGCAGCACAAATCCAATCCGGCCAATTACCGCCCCATCGGTCTACTCTTGATCATCAAAGTAATGGAAGGGGACATCAGCAATGTTATCAAGCAGTACTTGGTTCAATGAAAAATGCAGGAGGGCATGCCAGAAGTAGCACCAGGCACACATGAGGTGTCAATCTGGTGAAGCTATAACACAGAACTATTTGCATGCCAAACAGCAAAAGCAGCATGCAACCTTCCTTCCATCATAAGGTCAGAACTGGGGATGTTCTCTGATGATTGCACAATGTTCAGCACCATTCACTACTCCTCAGATACTAAAGCAGTCCATGTCCAAATGCAGCAAGACCTGGACAATATCCAGGCTTGGGCTGACAAGTGGCAAGTAACATTCACACCACACAAGTGTCAGGCAGTGACCATCTACAACAAGAGAGAACCTAACCATTGCCCCATGACATTCAATGGCATTACCATCACTGAATCCCCCATAATCAATATCCTGGGGGTTGCCATTAGCCAGAAATTGAACTGGACTAGCCATACAAATACTGTGGCTACAAGAGCAGGTCAGAGGCTAGGAATCAAGTGATGAGTAACTTACCTCCTGACTGCCCAAAGCCTGTCCACCATCTACAAGGCACAAGCCAGGAGTGTGATGCAATACTCTCCACTTGATTGGATGAGTGCAGCTCCCACAACACTCAAGAAGCTTGACACTGTCCAGGACAAAGCAACCCGCTTGATTGGCAACACATCCACAAACATTCACTCCCTCCACCGCCAATGCACAGTAGCAGCAGTGTGTACCATCTATAAGATGACCTGCTGGAATTCACCAAGGCTCCTTAGACAGCACCTTCCAAACCCACGACCACTACCATCTAGATTGACAAGGGCAACAGAAGATGGGAACACCACCACCTGGAAGTTCCCTTCCAAGTCACTCACCACCCTGACTTGGAAATATATTGCTGTTCCTTCACCGTTGCTGGGTCAAAATCCTGGAACTCCCTTTCTAACAGCACTGTCGTTGTAACTACACCACATGGACTGCAGCGGTTCAAGAAGGCAGCTCACCACCGCCTTCTCAAGGGCAACTAAGGATGGGCAATAAATGCTGGCCCAGCCAGCGAAGTCCACATCCCGTGAATGAATTAAAAAAAAAATTAGAGGTGTGATGGTTAGTCTAGCTCATGACTTCAATGTAATAATCATACATTGCAAATTCTATTTCTGGCTCTTAAAATTCACCTATGACATTTATGCTACAGATACTTGTAAACAAGTTATAAAATATATGCATGTTAAAGAAAAATGTTCCTAGGAGCAGGGGAGCAAATTGGCAGGGAAAACCTAAAAGTTTGAATATAATTAATTGTGATCAGCGTACTAGAATGCAAGAGTCAAGAGTGACTGCTTGTTCTAAATCACAATTACAAGAATGCAAATAGCAGTGAGATGTAAAAGAGCTTCCTGCACAAATGGAAGAAATTATTAACAGACCCAAGTAGACATTCTATTGACATGGAAGTCCCTTGTGTTTGAGCAATGCATATTGCACAAAACAATGCGCAAAAATGTTAAAAAGACAACTCTAAAGGCACTGTATCTGAATGCACAGAGCATTCGCAATAAAATAGATGAATTAACTGCAAATATATGTAAACGGTACGATATGATTGTGATTACAGAGACGTGGCTGCAGGGTGATCAAGGCTGGGAACTTAATATTTAGGATGGACAGGCAAAAAGGAAGAAATGGCATCATGGCTTTGTTAGTTAAGGATGAAATCAGTGTGATAGTGAGAGAAGATATTGGCTCAGAAAATCTAGATGTAGAATCAGTCTGGGTGGAGATAAGAAGCAACAAAGGGCAGAAAACAGTAGTGGGAGTTGTCTATATGTCTCCAAACAGTAGAGATATGGTAGGGGATGGCAATAAACAGGAAATTAGAGATGCATGTAACAAGCGTGCTACAGTAATCATGGGTGACTTGAATCTACATATAGACTGGGCAAACCAAAGGAGCAATAATACTGTGGCAAATCACTACCTGGAGTGTGTGCGAGATGGCTTTTTAGACTAGAATGTCAAGGAACCAACTAGGGAACAGGCTATCCTAGATCTGGTATTGTGCAATGAGAAGGCGCTAATTAATAATTTTCTTGTGTGGGCTCCTTTAGGGAACAGTGACCATAGTATGATAGAATTCTTCATTAGGATGGAAAGTGAAGTAGTCCGATCTGAAACTAGGGGTCCTAATTCTTAAAGGAAACTATGAAGGTGTGAGGCATGAGTTGGCTAAGATAGATTGGGGAACTTCATTAAAAGGCATGACAGTGGATAGACAATGGCTAATATTTAAGGAACAAATGTATGTATTGCAACAGTTATACATTCCTTTCTGGTGCAAAAGCACAACAGGAAAATGGCCCACTCATGGCTAACAAAAGAAATTAACAATAATATTAGATCCAAAGAGGAGTCATATAAAGTTGCTCGAAAAATTAGCAAGCCTGAAGACTGGGAGCAGTTTAGAATTCAGCAAAGGAGGACCAAGAGATTGATTAAGAGGGGAAAAATAGAGTATGGAGCAAACTTGCAAGGAACATAAAAGCCAACTGCAAAAGCTTCTATAAGTATGTAAAAAGAAAAATATTAGTGAAGATTAATGTAGGTCCCTTACAGTCTGAAATGGGAGAATTTATAATAGAAAATAAGGAAATGGCAGAACGATTAAACAACGACTTTAGTTCTGTCTTCACGGAGGAAGACCCAAATAACATCCCAGAAATACTGGGGAACCAGGGGTCTAGTGAGAAGGAGGAATTGAAGGAAATTAGTATTATTAAAACAATAGTGCTGGAGAAATTAATGGAACTGAAAGCCGATAAATCCCCAGGGCCTGATAATCCACATCCCAGGGTACTAAAGGAAGTGGCCATGGAAATAGTGGATGTGTTGGTTGTCATCTTCTAAAATTCTGTAGATTCTGGAACATTCCTGGTAGATTGGAGGGTGCCAAATGTAACCCCACAATTTAAAGGGAGGGAGAAATCAATGATTTACAGACCGTTTAGGCGAACCTCAGTAGTAGGGAAGATGCTAGAGTCTGCCATAAAGGATGTGATAACAGGACACTTAGAAAATATCAACGGGATTAGACAAAGTCAACATGGATTTATGAAAGGGAAATCATGTTTGATAAATCGACTGGAGTTCTTTGAGGATGTAACTAGCGGAATAGATAAGGGTGAACTAGTGGATGTGGTGTACTTGGATTTTCAGAAAGCTTTTGATATAGTCCCACATAAGAGGTTAGTGTGTTAAATTAAAGCACATGGGATTGGGGATAATATATTGGCATGGATTGAGAATTAGTTAGCAGACAGGAAACAGTAGGAGTAAATTTGTCTTTTTCGGAGTGGCAGGTGGTGACTAGTGAGGTACCGCAGGGATCAGTGCTTGGGCCCCAGCTATTCATAATGTATAGTAATAATTTGGATGAGGGAACCAAATGTAATATTTCCAAGTTTGCTGAAGACATGAAACTTGGTGGCAATGTGAATGTTGTGGAGGGTGTTAAGAGGCTTCAAGGCGATTTAGACAGGCTGAGTGAGTGGGAAAATACATGGCAGATGCAGTATAACATGGATAAGTGTGAAGTTATCCACTTTGGCAGGAAAAAGCAGAATGGCAGAGTATTATTTAAATTGTGATAGATTGAGAAATATTGATGTACAAAGGACCTGGGTATCCTTGTACACCAATCACTGAAAGCAAGCATGAAGATGCAGTAAGCAGTTAAGAAGGCAAATGGTATGTTGGCCTTCATTGTGAGAGGACTTGAGTACAGGAGCAAGGATGTCTTACTGGAGCTGTGCAGGGCCTTGGTAAGACCACACCTGGAGTATTGTGTGCAGTTTTGGTTTCCTTACCAAGAAAGGATATACTTGCCATAGAGGAAGTGCAGCGAAGGTTCACCATACTGATTCCTGGGATGGCAAGATTGTTGTATGAGGAGAGATTGAGCCGACTAGGCCTGCATTCACTGAAGTTTGGAAGAATGAGAGATGTTGTTGAAACGTATAAAATTCTGACAGGGATGGACAGACTGGATGCAGGGATGATGTTTCCTCTAGCTGGAGGATCTAGAACAAGGGGTCACAATCTCAAGATATGGGGTAAACCATTTAGGACTGAGATGAGGAGAAACTTCTTCGCTCAGGGGTTGGTGAACCTTTAGAATTCTCTACCACAGAAGGCGGTGGAGGCCAAGTCACCGAACATATTTAAGAAGGAAATAGATTCCTGGACTCTAAAGGTGTAAAGGGATATGGGGAGAGCACAGGAGTATGGCGCTGAAATAGTGGATCAGCCATGATCATATTGAATGGTGGAGCAGGCTCGAAGGGCCGAATGACCTACTCCTCCTATTTGTCTGTTTCTATGTAGAATTGTACAATTATGTATTAATTGGTATGTTTAAGATAATAGACATTTTAGGTAGTTGGATTAAATATCTCACTTTTCTAAATAACATACTGAAAGATTGAAAATGTCTTCCAATCCTATGTTAATATCTGGCAGTTCTCAGTGACTTTGCACCAGGAGTTAAGAAAATGTTAAAAATAGAAGAAATTATGCTTTATAGTTGTCTTTGACAGCATGGTTTCATCTCAATCCCTGCATTCAATTTGCTGGTTAAAAAGATATTTTTTTTTTTGTCTTTGCAAGGAAGACTGCAGCTGCTCTGTGTTACTCAGATGAAAAATCCGGTCCTCAGGAAAAAAAGGAGGGTTGTAAGAAAGGCTTGTGATTAAGAACCAGCTGTAACTGCTAGCAAAACAGTCATTTAGAGCTAGTAGTGTCCATTTGAGTAGGAGGACATATATGCATGTCAATAACTGTATTGGGGTTTAAATCATTGCTAGACTTGGTGCTTTATGAATGAGTCATCTGCAGATTAGGGAAAAAGTTTGATATGAACATATTATAAAGTAAAAGTAAATGTAATGATTTTTAATACATAAGTTGACGATATATAGAATAACATTTTGTGGGAAAAGTTGAGTAATTGTCAGGAAAGCAAAGATACTGCAGCAACAATTGACAATGGTTGGCCTTTGGAAATAATGGAGTTTCTTGATATTAAGAGGTGAAATTTTCCTTTTAGTGAAGAATGCAGAATGTCTACATTTATTCTCAACAAATGTAATATTCCCAGAAATCCGTCCATTTCAAAGCTACACTTTCCTGAATTTTTTTGGAGAAAACAGGCATTCTTCCATTTTTCAAAATTGAATTTAAAGTGTGTATTTTTTTATTTACACGTTTTTGCCAGTGTAAGTTATTTTCACTCTTGCCCTTCCAGAATGTGTAGTGAAAGGAGTATTAAATTATAATAATATATCAGGCTTGTTTATTAAATTTCTTAAGTGGTGCAGTTTAATGATGGATAAGTAAGTACCTGCAACCCCTGTAGGTAATGCAGGAATAGCTACTTCATTGTTAAAAATGTTAACACTTCCCTATCATAGCCTGTGTTGTGCACAATATCTGTATAGTGTAATATTGTCTGAATAGTATGTCAAGCTCAATCTGTTAGCATGGTTCCCACAAATTGTTCAGTGCTTTCTGAAAATGATTCATCAACTGCCATTATTTCCTCAGCTGAAATTTCAAGTGCCCAATGTTTTTTAAAAGACAAAATTGCAGATTTCATAATAAAAACTTTATCCGTTGGATTATTTATCAGATTTTTTTGTCTGCCTTTCTTGGTTTTCATTTAATTGCCCCAGCTTCTTTGAAATGCCTTGGCTTGGCCCTGATCTTTTGCCCAGAATGTGTTTCTGAGCTGAACTTGCTTTGTTGTCTCTGAAGGAGTACAATGTTCCTGATGTCCCAGGATGCATCAGTATTGCTCGATCAGCTGTGTTCATAGAATCTTCTAGCAGTTTTTCTTCTTTCCAAATTAGCTGAAGTAAAGTTAGAGGACTAATTTCAAAATTTTTTCTCGGGTAAAATTTTTATATTGAATTATTTTTAAAGAGAGAATGTGTTTTTTAAATATATGTGAGTGAATTAGATATTAAAGAAAAGATTACTAACTATACACACCTGTTGTAGCTTTTGTTTTGTGTTCTGTAAACTTTAGAAAGTACATTGTGCTCAGAGATGGTTTTCCTTTTCTTTCAAAAAACAAATTGAATTTTGAAGCGTGCAGCTTTGTTACTTTACTCTGGCAATTAAGAAATTTAATCATTTTAATTACTAACAGCTGTCCGATATAAAGCCACAGCGACAGAGAGGCAGCCTTTCATTTCATTTGTCACTGTTTTCAAAATAAAAGCAAATGAATTAAATTTTGAAAGGGCTTGTTTCCATTTGTTATTTTGGTTGTAATTATAATTTTTACAGCTGCAAGAGATCGAAACATGCAGTCCAGTAGGTAATCACAAAATATCAAATGTAATGTTTATATATATTCCTTTGGATATCATAAATCAGTAATGGGAGACCCTTTCCCCGTCTTCCACCACCGCCCCACCGAAACCACAACCAATATTGACAGCCCATTCCTTGCCCCAACCTTACTCCTGATAGGCACCAGCAATCCACTCATGAGGCAAACCTTGCATTCAAATCCTTTGGTTCACCTTTCATACTTTTGTTAAATCTCAGGTTCTCCCTCAGTGATACCAGATCAAAGGATTCTCCCAATGATGTCAAGCTCCCATCAGCCCCACTGTGATACCATCAAACTCCAGGATCATTATAACACAGTGCTGCTAAAGCCCCGAACGTACAAACTAGGAGCAGAAGTAGGCCACTCGGCCCCTTGAGCCTGCTCTGCCATTTAATAAGTTCATGGCTAATCTGAATGTAACTTCAACCCAATATTCCTGCCTAACCCCGATAACCTTTTCATTCTTTTGTCAATCAAGAATCTATCTAGCTCTGCCTTATCAATATTCAAAGACTGTGCTTCCACCGCCTTTTGAGGAAGAGAGTTCCAAAGCGTCTCAACCCTCAGAGAAAAACTTCTCTTCATCTCCGTCTTAAATGAGCGATTTTTAAACTGTGACCCCTAGTTCTAGATTCTCCCACATGAGGAAACATCCTCTCTACATCCATTCTGTCAATACCCCACAGGATTTGAAAGATTTCAGTGAAGTCACCTCTTACTCTTAATTTCAGTGGATACAAGCCTAACCTGTCCAGCCTTTCCTCATGAGACAACCTGCTCATTCTTGGTATCAGTCCAGTGAACCTTCTCTGAATTGCTTGTAATGCATTTACATCTCTCTTTTAAATAAGGAGACCAGTACTGCGCACACCACTCCAGATGTGGTCTCATCAATGCCCTATACAACTGAAGCACAATCTCCCTACTCTTGTAATCAATTCCCCTCATAATAAATGATAACACTGTATTAGCTTTCCTAATTACTTACTATACCTACATACTAACCTTTTGTGATTCATGCACCAGAAAACCCAGATTCCTCTGAATCTCAGCTCTGCAATGTCTGACCATTTAGATAAACTTTTTTTATTCTTCCTGCCAAAAAGAATGATTTCACATTTACCCACATTATACTCTATTTGCCAGATCTTTGCCCACTCACTTAACCAACCTAACTATGTCACTTTGGAGCCTCTTTACGTCCTCTTCACAATTTACTTTCCTACCTATCTTAGTGTTGTCAGCAAATTTAGCAACCATTCCTTCGGTTGCTTCATCCAACTCATTTATATAAATTGTAAAAAGTTGAGGCCCCAACACTGATCCCTGTCACACACCACTCATCACACCCTGCCAGCCAGAAAAAGACCCATTTATGCCAACTCTCTGCATCCTGTTAGCTAGCCAACCTTCTATCCATGCCAATATGTAACCCCCTACATCATGAGTTTTTATTTTTTTGCAATAACCTTTGATGTGGCACTTTATCAAATACCTTCTGGAAATCTAAGTACAGTACATCCACCCCCTTTATACACTGCACATGTGACTTAAAGGAACTCCAATAAATTGGTTAAGCATGATTTACCTTTTACAAAACTATGTTGATTCTGCCTTGATTGCCGTTAATTTTTGTAAGTGCCCTTCTATAATATCTTCAATAATAGCTTCTAACGTTTTCCCTATGACAGATATTAGGCTAACTGGTCTATAGTTTCCTGCTTTCTGTCTTCCTCCCTTTATGAATAAAGGAGTTATATTTGCTATTTTCCAACCTAATGGAATCTTCACCGGATCTAAGGAATTTTGGAAGATTAAAGCCAGTGAGTGCATCAACTATTTCACTAGCCACTTTTTTCAAGACCTTAGGGTGAAGTCCATCTGGACCTGGGGATTTGTCAGCCTGCAGCCCCAACAATTTGCTTAATACCATTTCTCTGATGATTGTAATTTTCTCGTGTTCCTTCCTCCCTTCTACTTCCTGATTTGCAGCTCTTTCGGATGCTATTTGTGTCCTCTATTGTGAAGACCAAAGCAAAATCCTGTTGAATTCATCTACCATCTCCCTGCTTTCCATGACTGATTCCCCAGATACAATCTCTTTCAGACCCACACTCACTTAACTTTTCTTATTTAAATATCTGCAGCAATTCTTACTGTCTTTATATTACTAGCTAGCTTTCTTTCATACTCTAATTTTCCCCTCCTCATTAATCTTTTTGTAATTCTTTGCTGTTCTTGATATCCTTTCCAATCTTCTGACCTGCCACCAGTCTTTGCGTAATTATATGCTTTTTTCTTTAAGCTTGATACTGTCTTTAACCATTTTAGTTAACCACAGTGGTGGGCCCTCCTCTTGGAATTTTTCTTTCTCAATGGAATGTATCTATTCTGTGTCTTCTGAAATATCCCTTTTAAATGTCTGTCACTGAACTTCTTTTGGCATATCAATTAACCTCATTTGCCAGTTCACTTTAGCTAGCTCGGCTTTCATGCCCACATAATTGCCTTTATTTAAGTTTAAAATACTAGTCTTGGATACACTTGTTTCTCCCTCAAAATGAATGTAAAATTCAATCATAATAGATCACTGCTTCCTAGGGGTGCCTTCACTAGGAGATTATCAATTAATCCTATCTCATTGCTCAATACCAGAGCTAGTATAGCCTGCTCTCTGGTTGGCTCCAGATTGTGCTGTTCTAAGAAACTATTCCGAAAGCATTCTATGAACTCCTTATCTACGCTACCTTTCCCCATCTGGTCTTTCCAGTCTATATGTAAATTAAAATCCCCCATGATTATTGCTGTACCTTTCTGGCAAGCTCCCATTATCTCTTTTATTCTCTGCCCTACTGTGTTGTTACAATTAGGGGCCCTGTACACTACTCCCACAAGTGACTACTTATCTTTATCATTCCTCATCTCAACCTAAACCTCTTCTACATCCTGGTTTCCTGAACTTGAGTCTTCAATGTGCTAATACCATCATTAATTAACAGAGCCACCCCTCCACTTTCCCTAACTTTCTGTCCTTCCTAAATATCACACATCCTTCAATATTCAGATCCCAATCTGTCACATCCTGTAGCCATGTCTCTGTAATGGCTATCAGATCATACTTATTTATTTCTATTTGCGCTTTCAGTTCATCTGTTTTGTTTTGAATGCTACCTGCATTTAGATACAGAGCCTTTAGTTTTGTCCTTTTATTATTTTTGTAGGATGTCGCCTTATCTGCTGATTTACTCTTAGATTTGTACCCTCTGTCCCTTCCTGTCACGGTCTGTTTATCATTTCCCATATTAATACCTGTCTCTCATTCCTTGTCTCTATTCTTTGGTTTACCACGTCTTTCCAAATTCGATCCCCTGCCTCCGCTATTCAGTTTAAAACCCTCTCTACGTCCCTAGTTAGGTGGCTCGCGAGAACACCAGCCCCAGCACGGTTCAGGTGTAGACTGTCCCAATGGTACAGATCCCACTTTTCCTAATATTGGTGCCAGTGTCCCACAAACTAGAACCCACTCCTCCCACATCAGTCTTTGAACCAAGCATTCATTCCTCTAATCTTATTTGTCCTATCCCAATTTGCATGTGGTTTAGGTAATAATCCAGAAATGATTACGTTTGAGGTTCTGCTTCTTAACTTGGTGCTTAGCTCATCATACTGACTATACAGAGCCTCCTTCCTCATCCTGCCTATGCTGTTGTTAGCTACATGGACCATAACTACTGGATCCTCCCCCTCCCACTACCAGTTCCTCTCTAGTCCTGAGCAGATGTCCTGAACCTTGGCACTGGGTTGGCAACAAAGCTGCCCGGACCCTTGCTCTTTGCTACAGAGAACAGTGTCAATCCCCCTTACTATACTGTCCCCAACTACCCCTTTTTACTCCCCCTGCTTGGATGGCTTCCTGTACGACGGTGCCATGGTCGGTTTGCTCATCCACCCTGCTGCCCCCACTCTCATCCAAACAAGCTGAGAGAACCTCAGATCTGTTGGACAATTACAGAGGCTCACACCCCTGCACTCCTGCCATCTGGATCCCCATACCTGCCTCATTCACAGTCACATCCTCATGGCTGGAGAGATGGTGTGAGGGGGAGGGTTTCAGATTCCTGGGGTATTTGAATTGGTTCTGGGGGCGGTGGGACCAGTACAAACTGGACGGGTTACACCTGGGCAGGACTGGGACTGATGTCCGAGGGGGAACATTTGCTAGAGTGGTGGGGGAAGGTTTAAACTAAAATGGCAGGGGGATGGAAACCTTTGCAAGGAGTCAGAGGAAGGGGAATCAAAGACAAGAACAAAAGACAAAGTGGATTAAGAAAAGTGGTAGTCAGAGAAATCAAGGGCAAGAATCAAACAGGGCCTCAGTGAAAAATAGTGGGAATGGGACAAGTAATGTTAAAAATTCAAGCCTTAAGGCTTTGTGCCCTAACACGAGGAGCATTCGCAATAAAGTGGATGAATTAACCACACAAATAGATGTAAACAGGTATGATATAGTCAGGATTACAGAGACATGGCTGCAGGGTGATCAGAGATGGGAACTGAACATCCAGGGGTGTTCAATATTTAGGAAGGATAGAAAAAAAGGAAAAGGTGGTGGAGTTGCATTGCTGGTTAAAGAGGAAATTAACGCAATAGTGAGGAAGGATATTAGTTCCGACGATGTGGAATCTGTATGGGTAGAGCTGAGAAACACTCCTAAGGGGCAAAAAACATTAGTGGGGGTTGTATATAGACCCCCAAACTGTAGTGGTGATGTTGGGAATGGCATTAAACAGGAAATTAGAGATGCATGTAATAAAGGAACATCTGTAATTATGGGTGACTTTAATCTGCATATAAATTGGGCAAATCAAATTAGTAACAATACCGTAGAAGAGGAATTCCTGGAGTGTATACGGGATGTTTTTCTGGACCAACATGTTAAGGAACCAACGAGAGAACAGGTCATCCTCGACTGGGTATTGTGTAATGAGAAAGGAATAATTGGCAATCTAGTTGTGCGAGGCCCCTTGGGAATGAGCGACCATAATATGATAGAATTCTTCATCAAGATGGAGAGTGACGTAGTTGATTCTGAGACTTGGGTCCTGAATCTTAATAAAGGAACTACAATGGTATGAGGCATGAGTTGGCTATGATGGCCTGGGAAACGTTACTTAAAGCGATGACAGTGGCTAGGCAATGGCAAACGTTCAAAGGGTGCGTGGGTGAACTGCAACATTTGTTTATTCCTGTCTGGCACAGAAGTAAAACAGGAAAGGTGGCCAAACCATGGCTTACAAGGGAAATTATGGATAGTAATAGATGCAAGGAAGAGGCATACAAATTGGCTAGAAAAAACAACAGACCTGAGGATTGGGAGCAGTTTAGAATTCAGCAAAGGAGGAGCAAGGGATTGATTAAGAAGGGGAAAATAGAGTACGAGAGTAAGCTTGCAGGGAACATAAAAACTGTAAAAGTTTCTATAGGTATGTGAAGAGAAAAAGATTGTTGAAGACAAATGTAGGTCCCTTACAGTCTGAAACAGGGGAATTTATAATGGGGAACAAAGAAATGGCTGACCATCTAGACACATACTTTGGTTCTGTCTTCACAATGGAGGACACAAATAACATACCAGAAATGTTGGGGAACATAAGGTTTAGTGAGAGGGAGGAACTGAAAGAAATCAGTATTAGTAGGGAAATGGTATTGGGGAAATTGATGGGATTGAAGGCTGATAAATCCCCAGGGCCTGATAATCTACATCCCAGGGTACTTAAGGAAGTGGCTCCAGAAATAGTGGATGCATTGGTGGTCACCTTCCACGATTCGAGAGACTCTGAAACAGTTCCTACAGTTTGGAGGGTAGCTAATGTAACCCCACTATTTAAAAAGGGAGGCAGAGAGAAAACATGGAATTATAGACCAGTCAGCCTGACGTCAGTAATGGGGAAAATTCTAGAGTCCATTATAAAAGATTTAATAGCTGAGCACATGGAAAACAGTGGCAGAATCAGAGTCAGCATGGATTTACGAAAGGGAAATCATGCTTGATAAATCTACTGGAATTTTTCGAGGATGTAAGTAGTAGAGTTGATGGGGGGAGCCAGTAGATGTGGTTTATTTGGACTTTCAGAAGGCTTTCGACAAAGTCCCACATAAGAGATTGGTGTGTAAAATTAAAGCGCTTGGGATTGGGGGTAGTGTATTGAGATGGATAGAAAACTGGTTGGCAGACAGGAAACAAAGAGTAGGAAGAAACGGGTCTTTTTCCGAATGGCAGGCAGTGACTAGTGGGGTACCGCAGGGATCGGTGCTGGGGAAAGTTATTCACAATATATATTAATGATTTAGATGAGGGAATTAAATGTATTATCTCCAAATTTGGAGATGACACAAAGCTGAGTGGGAGGGTGAGCTGTGAGGAGGATGCAGAGATGTTTCAATGTGATTTGGACAAGTTGATCGAGTGGGCCAATGCATGGCAGATGCAGTATAATGTGGGTAAATGTGAGGTTATCTATTTTGGTAGCAAAAACAGGAAGGCAGATTATTATCTGAATGGCTATAAATTGAGAGAGGGGAATGTGCAATGAGACCTGGTTGTCCTCGTACACCAGTCGCTGAAGGTAAGCATGCAGGCGCAGACGGCGGTAAAGAAGGCAAATGGTATGTTGGCCTTCATAGCGAGAGGATTCGAGTACAGGAACAGGGCAATTATACAGGGCCTTGGTGAGACCACACTTGGAATATTGTGTGCAGTTTTGGTCTCCTTATCTGAGGAAGGATGTTCTTGCTATAGAGTGAGTGTAGCTAAGGTTTACCCGACTGATTCCTGGGATGGCAGGACTGACATATGAGGGGAGATTGAGTCGATTAGGATTATATTCGCTGGAGTTCAGAAGAATGAGGAGGGATCTCATAGAAACCTATAGAATTCGAACAAGACTTGACAGGGTAGATGCAGGAAGGATGTTCCCGATGGTGGGGAAGTCCAGAACCAGGGGTCACAGTCTGAGGATATGGGCTAGACCATTTAGGACTGAGATGAGGAGAAATTTCTTCACCAGAGAGTGGTGAGCCTGTGGAATTTGTTACCACAGAAAGTAGTTGAGACCAAAACATTATATGTTTTCAAGAAGGAGTTAGATATAGCTCTTGGGGCGAAAGGGATCAAAGGGTATGGGGAGAAAGTGGGAGCAGGCTATTGAGTTGGATGATCAGCCATGATCATAATGAATGGCAGAGCAGGCTCGAAGGGCCGAATGGCCTACTCCTCCTAGTTTCTATGTCCCTGGCCACTGACCAAACCCAAACTGAAACCTGGCAAAGCACAGGATGGTCCAAAGTGCAGCTAAACCCCATTCCTCCTCTCCAGGATGACTCATTACCAGGTATTTGCTTCCATTTGGTGCACTAAGCTGAGAGTAGGAGCCCTCTTGCTCATATTCTCAGCTTTAAAACTGCTAAATAAAAGTTAAATGCACATGTAAGAGTAGATATACTGTTTTTTGCAGAATGAATGGCTTTTAAAAAAAAATTGTTCATGGTAGTGGTAGTGAGCAATTGCCTTGAACCACTGGTCCATGTGGTGTTGTCTTCTCCAGTACGATCAGATTGGGAGTTCCAGGATTTTGACCCAGTGCTGATGAAGCAATAAACGCTGACCAAGCCAGCAAAGCTCATATCCCATTAATGAATAAAAAAAAACTTTGCTGATGATTGAGAGTAGACTGAGGTGATAATTGGGTGGATTGGATATTTTCCTGCTTTTTGTGGACAGGCCATACGAGGGAAATTTTCCATTTTGACAGGTAAATGCCAGTGTTGTAGCTGCAATAGGTAGATTAGTGAGGATACGGTCAAATAGCTTTTTGTTGGTTCTCTCTTCATCTTTTGTACACCTAGTCTGACAGCTATGTCCTTTAGGATGTGACCAGCTCATTCATTATTGGTACTATAGAGCCACTCTTGGTGATGGACATTGAAGACCCTCGTTAAGAGTATGTTCCGTTCCCTTCCTACCCTCTGTGCTTCTTTCACGTGATGTTCAACATGGATGAGTATGATTGATCAGCTGAGAGGGGGAAATAACTGGTAATCAGTTGGAGATTTCTTTGACTTGATATCATGAGACTCCATGGGGCCTGGTGACAATGTTACAGACTCCCAGGTCCACTTTCTAACTATACACCACTGATACCACTGATGGGTCTGTCCTGCCAGTGGGACAAGATGTGTTGGATAAATCTGTGACATTGGTTGAAAGGTTTGAATCTGAATATGACTCTGGTTTTTGCTTGATAAGCCTGTGGGGCAGTTCTCCCAATTTAGCCACAAGTCCCAGATGTTAGTGGGGAGCACTTTGCACGGCGACCGGACTGGGTGTGCCTTTGTCATATTTGGTGCTGGATTGTCTGGTTTCACTTTTTTGTTTGTAGTGGTCTGCTACAACTGAGTGATTTACTGGGCCACTTCAGAAGGCTTTTAAGAGTCAGCCACATTGTGGTGGTTTGCAAGTCATATGCAGGCCAGACCGGATAAGGACAACAGATTCCATTTGTTAACAGACCAGTGAACCAGTTGGGTTTTTACAATTCAGCAGCTTCATGGTCACTGCTACTGATACTAACTTTCTGTGTCTCATATGTTTGTTGAATTGAATTAAAATTTCCTAGCTGCTATGGTGGGATTTGAACTCATGTCTCCAGATCATTTGTCCAGGCCTTTGGATAGCAATTCTAGCAACATAACTATGCTAATGTTAGGATTCCTATAGAGACCGATAACCATTGAAAGAAATTCAAACTCCAGTGACCAACTTAAAGGAATTGCACAAGATTTCAGGTTTTAAGACTTTTACTGTAACAAGCAAACTAAAAGCAACAATGACTAAACGGTATATCCTCGGCAACCTACATTGTAAACTACTGAAAAATTCCTTTGTTAGTGTTTTAATGTGACCGCAAATCTCCCTCACAGTTATACTTTCATATGTCCCTTAAGTAGATACTCTATTCTCCTGGAAGCAGTCCAAAGTGACTCCTAGTTTCTGAGGGTTTGCTTCACTTCTTTTCCAATTCCAGCTGGATAATTGCTAATCCCTGGACTGGCTGTCACAGTTAAGGGTGTCGCTTTCATGCTCTCTCTCCACCGCCCCCCCACTTTCTCTCTATCTCTCTCTCCCTCTCTCTCCTCTTCTTCCTACCTCCATGACGAAACTTCTGATGCTAAATTCGAATGCCGGCCCCGTTAACTGATCAACATCAAAGTGGAATGACTTAAAATGAGGACTTAATGTATGTTGGGTTAAAATTTTGGAATACCTACTGAAAAATCGTGGATGTTTTATTACAACAAGGCCTGCAACAGTCCAAGGAGAATTGTCCACTGCTAATCTCTTAGGGCAGTTAGGAATGGGCAATAAGTGTGGTTTACGTCCTGAGAATAAATCAAAGAAACATGAAAACTATTTAATTGGATGGTGAACTTAAAATGATAAAGCGTGTATGAAATGTACTACAATTGTGGTCGAATCTGTTGATTAAGAATTAAAAAAAACTATGTTCGTATAAATTAGGAAGAAGATTACTAGTTTAAAAAGTCTTCTCTGGAAGGAGATGATTAAATGCTGTGGAACATTTGTTTCCTGAGCTGCTTGTAATATTTGAAGGTTTACTTATGTTCTCAGAAAACAAAAAAATTCTGCAGGAATGATCCAGAATCTGAGTGCAGAAGAGGCCCTTCGGTCCATCGAGTCTGCACTGATACGTGAGAAACACCTGACCTACCTACCTAATCCCATTTACCAGCACTTGGCCCACAGCCTTCAATGTTATGATGTGCCAAGTGCTCACCCAGGTACTTTTTATAGGACGTGAGGCAACCCGCCTCCACCACCCTCCCAGGCAGCGCATTCCAGACCGTCACCACCCTCTGGGTAAAAAGGTTTTTCCTCACATCCCCCCTAAACCTCCTGCCCCTCACCTTGAACTTATGTCCCCTCGTAACTGACCCTTCAAGTAAGGGGAACAGCTGCTCCCTATCCACTCTGTCCATGCCCCTCATAATCTTGTACACCTTGATCAGGTCACCCCTCAGTCTTCTCTGCTCCATCGAAAACAACCCAAGTCTATCCAACCTCTCTTCATAACTTGAATGTTTCATCCCAGGCAACATCCTGGTGAATCTCCTCTGCACCCCCTCCAGTGCAATCACACCCTTCCTATAATGTGGCGACCAGAATTGCACACAGTACTCCAGCTGTGGCCTCACCAAGGTTCTATACAACTCCAACAGGATCTCCCTACTTTTGTAATCTATGCCTTGATTGATAAAGGCAAGTGTCCCATGTGCCTTTTTCACCACCCCACTAACATGCCTCTCCACCGTCAGAGATCTTTGGACACACGCCAAAGATTTGTTCCTCAGAACTTCCAGTGTCATGCCGTTTATTGAATACTTCCTTGTCAAATTATTCCTTCCAAAGTGTACCACCGCACATTTTTCAGGGTTAAATTCCACCTGCCACTTGACCATCCAGTCTATATCTTCCTGTAGCCCAAGACACTCAACCTCACTATTAACCACTCGGCCAATCTTTGTGTCATCTGCAAACTTACTAATCCTACCCCTCACGTAGTCATCTATGTTGTTTATATAAATGACAATAGGGGACCCAGCACAGATCCCTGTGGTACGGCACTGGACACTGGCTTCCAGGCACTAAAGCATCCTTCTGGCATCACCCTCTGCTTCCTACAACTGAGCCAATTTTGAATCCATCTTATCAAATTACCCTGTATCCCATGTGCATTTGCCTTCTTTATAAGTCTCCTATGTGGGACCTTGTCAAAGGCTTTGCTGAAATCCATATAAATCAACTGCACTATCATCATCTACACACCTGGCCACCTCTTCAAAAAATTAAATCAAATTTGTTAGGCATGACCTCCCTCTGTCAAAGCCATGCTGACGATCCCTGATCAAACCTTGCCTCTCCAAGTGGAGATAGATTCTCTCCTTCAGAATTTTCTCCAATAGTTTCCCTACCACTGACTTGAGACTCACTGGCCTGTAGTTCCCTGGCTTATCTCTACAACCCTTCTTAAATAGCGGAACCACATTAGCTGTTCTCCAGTCCTCTGGCACCTTCCTCATGGCCAGAGAGGAATTAAAAATTTGGGTCAGAGCCCTGCGATCTCCTCCCTTGCCTCCCCCAGCAGTCTGGGACACATATCATCTGGACCTGGAGATTTGTCCACTTTTAAGCCTGCCAACACCTCCAATACCTTGTCACTCCCTATATCAATTTGCTTAAGAACCTCGCAGTCTCTCTTCCCGAGTTCGATACCTTCATCCTCTTTCTCTTGAGTGAAGACAGACGTGAAGTATTCATTCAACACTCTAGCAATGTCCTTTGGCTCTACCCATAGATTGCCCCCTTGGTCCCTTATGGGCCCTACTCTTTCCCTGGTTATCTTCTTCCCATTGATATACTTACAGAATATCTTGAGATTTTCCCTACTTTTACCAGCCAGAGCTTTCTCATATCCCCTCTTTGCTCTCCTAATTGCTTTCTTAAGCTCCACCCTGCACTTTCTGTACTCCACTAATACCTCTGCTGATTTGCTTCCCTTGTATCTACTAAAAGCCTCTCTTTTCCGTCATCGTAACCTGAATATCTCTGTTCATGCATGGTTCTCTAGGCTTGTTACTCCTTCCTATCACCCTAGAGGGAACATGTTGAGCCTGTACCCTCCCCATTTCCTTTTTGAACACCCCCATACTGCTCCTCTGTAGATTTTCCCCAAGTAGCTGTTCCCAGTCTACCTTGGCCAGATCCTGCCTTATTTTACTAAAATCCACTCTCCCCTAATCCAAAACATTTGTTTGCAACTTGTCTATTTCTTTGTCCACAACAAGCTTAAACTGTACCATGTTGTGGTCGCTATTACTAAAATGCTCCCCCACCACCACCTCAGCTACCTGTCCGGCTTCATTCCACAGAATTAGGTCCAGCACTGCACCGTCCCTTGTTGGACCCTCTACAAATTGACCTAAAAGGTTCTCCTGCATACATTTCAAGAAATCCACTCCATCCAAGCCCTTAACACTATGTCTATCCCAATTAATGTTGGGAAAGTTGAAATCACCTCATGTAATTACTCTATTTTTATTGTTTTTACACATCTCCGCAAATTTTGCACATATTTGCTCCTCAATTTCCCGCTGACTATCTGGGGGTCTACAATAAACACCTAACAATGCGGCTGCCCCGTTTTTATTCCTATGCTCTCCCCGCAAAGCTTCATTCGATGCCCCCTCCAAGATATCACCTCTCCTTACTGTAGTAACCCATGCCTTAATTAATAATGCAATACCTCCTTCTCTTTTACCCCTTCCTCTGTCTTGGCTGAAGATTCTATATCCCGGAATGTTGAGCTGCCAGTCCTGCCCCTCCCTCAACCACGTCTCGGTGATGGCTAATATATCACAATTCCACCTCACCCTTAACTCATCCGTTTTACCTGTAATACTCCTGGCATTAAAGTAGAGGCCACCCAGCCTTGCCTTACTCCCTTTAATGCAGCTGTACTCCCTTTGACTTGATTGTTTTACTGTATTATGATGTGTCCCTATTCTGCTAACATTGTGTCCCCTCCCCTGCCGAATTAGTTTAAACTCCTCCCAACAGCACTAGCAAACCCTCCCGCAAGGATGTTAGTCCCGCTCTGGTTCAGATGTAGACCGTCCCGCTTGTACAGGTCCCACCTTCCCCAGA